>NC_023751.2:6400210-6651834 GCF_000499845.2 Phaseolus vulgaris | reverse complement strand
TTTTATATTATTTAATTACAAATTTACTTTTTACTATATATATTTATTTTTAAATCTATTACATCAAAGATTGTATACAACTCTAAGAATGGTCAACTTATCATTTTCCCTTCTAATAATATAACGCTCAAGAATTTCTCATCATTTTCCACTTTATATATATTTTTACACTATTTTTATAATATTTAATTAAGTAAGTCATTGAAATTAAAAAAATAATAATTTAATTAACGGGATTAATTTTTATATTGATATATTCTTTAAAATTGTCTATAACTTTTTTTAGACATATTTTTTCCCTAAAAAGTATTTTTTATTGGTTTATTTTAATCTTTCTTATTACTGAAATTTGTTTTATTTTTGTTGATTTATGCATATAAATAATCAATGGATGATTTTAAAAATATTTTTAATAGGTAAAGTTATCTTCACAAATGGTCCAATGCATGATGTATGATTAATAATTATTGGTATTTTTTTGAAAAAAAAAATAGTAATGCATGAAACATTTAAAATTGATCTCATTATTCTTTTTTGGATCAACTCCTTTGAAAGAATTCAAAGCAAGCAAAACAAAACTTAAATTAACATATATACAGAAATTAATAGAATTTTTTATTAGCTTAATTAAAAATAATTTTAATTTGTGTATAAGTTATAAAAAATATTTTATTTATTTTATTTTTATAAATATTCCCAAAAAAGGTTATCTATATACCTCTTAAAAAAACTTTTAATGTAGTTTTTATCCTTAAATTTCTTTTTTCACCAATAAAAAGTTTGGATCTAAGTTTTAAATTTGTTTCTCAAGCGTATTACTTCATCTTTTATGTCAACTATTAGAATTAGAATAACAAATGACATTAGAATTAGAATAACAAATGACATCACAATTACGATAATTCGTCACGTCATTTTGTAGTATGATGGATTAACTACATAGATTTTTGAGGTTAAATATATTTTTAGTGTCAAAGTCAACTATAACAATAAAAAATATATGGAAAAATTCTTAAAATGTTCATTATTATTTTGTTGACGTGTCTCTTTTCATGATTTTTTTTTGTTATTTTATATATTTATTTTTTCAAAATATTCATTACTATTATAGCGACATATGTTTCTTATTGATTTTTTTCATTTGATACTTCTATCACTGTTTATGTGAAGAGAAACTTTCAAATTGTCAATTTCTCCTTTTTTACCATGTGTGAATTTTTTTAGTTTTTTTTTTCTCCTGCAAACTTTTTTTTTTTGTGAACATTGTGTATGAAAGATCTACATCTATGGATATAGAGAGGAGCTAGAAGTGAGTGCTATGATTTTAGTATATTCTGTAAAGTTAATTAAAGCATACCTTATACCTTTATAAAGAATTTTATTTATAGTGTTGGTTATGGACCATTGTCATGATGAGCCGAATATCAGTTATTGAGTGATATGTATCGTGATTCTTAGAGAATATTCGTAACATATTTCAGTTAATCAACTTGAAGTGTTATTTAACTCGGCTGATCAGTTACCAGACTCGAGACTGACTCGTCCGGTACCGACTGGTACAAAAGAGATTGTGGTACAACCCTAATTAAATAATTAAATAGACTGCATATTGTCATTTTTCTTTGTTTCATTATGTTTAGGTTAATGTCTTGTGTATATCCCAAATGTCTGAAGAAATTGTTTAACGGATCCCTAAATTTTGTATTGCACGAACACAGTGCAAATGCTGAATACAAATAACTACAGACCATCATATTCTAAACATTTATATTATTAGTTCTAATAGTATTATAAATACTTCCATAACATAACCTGTCATATGAATCCCACATTAATTAGATTAAGTGTAATGTCATATACAACATACCAAATCCATTATAAAAAAAAACAGAACAATTTATTGTACAAAACATTAACATAATTTCAATATATTAAAATAGTTAAACAAAGCTTTTCACCTTTCAATCCAACAAAAAAGGAAAAAAAGAAAATGAATAACATAATCAATCAAATTTTCAACAAATAACAACTAAATCAGACTCAGAAGTTGCTCCAATAAAAAATCACCAACCTACACACCACCTTTGTTCTTAAATCTTTTGTCAAACTTCAGCTATCTTTGCATGGACAAGACTTGCAACACAAAAGCAACTTGCACTACATTACACCTAAACCGAATACCATTTAAAGCCAAACAGTAGACAACACCCTACTACCCAACACAAATTTATAGTAATTGTAAAGTTCATTATGGCCTTGTAACCACACTCTACTTATTTCTTTTCACACCACCTTCTAATATCAATTTTATCGGTTTTGTACTTTCATTCATTATATACATATTTAACTAACCATGAATTTTAGAAATTTCCTTCACATTAATTATGTTATGGATTTCAACTTAGCACATTAAGTACATAATCCATTAATATGCGAAATCCTAAAATGTTTTCAACCCATGTTAGTTACATTCAAAATGCGCAAATAATAATTTTACATATGAATAAATACCCCATTAGTGATTATGTAACTATAATAACTTTCAACATAAAGTCTTTTTTATACAAATTACTATATTCTTCATACAACAGCAAACTTTATTATTACACAAATTCTTTCAATCACAAAATTTATATTGTACTTACCATATAGTAACTGTGTTTTTGTTATACGTCTCTCTTATCCAATGGATTTCATACCTTACTCAAACAATTATATATATATATATATATTATTAATTATCTTTGATTTATTATTATATTATATGTAAGTCTAAATTATGTTACAACATAATTTTCATAGCTACTACTTTCACGTTAAGAAATTCATCATTTAAATATTACCTACAAAAGTCTATATAATGGCTTTGAACAATAGGGATTAAATATTCAATTTAATAATATACCAAATCCAAATATATTTTCAACTTATATATTAGTTTACATTCAAAATGTCAAAACAATAATCTTAAATACAAATAAATACCCCTTAGAAAGTTCTTTTCCATACAAATTACTATATTTTTTGTACAACAACAAATTTTATTGTTATGAATACCCATTTCAATAGCAATTATCCTAATCAAGTTAAAAAAAAAAACAAAATAACCGTGAATACAACTTATGAGTCCTTATATTCAAATTTTTTTTTGTCTATGAACCGTGCATACAACTATATTTTTAATCTCTTGTACGTTGATTATCAATTGAGGACTTCGAATTAATTTACATGATTAAAAATATAGTTTAGGAGTTTAGGGTTTATAAACTGGGTTATAACTCACTTTTCCGTTTTCTTGACATAATTGGTAGGTTACTTGCCACAATTAAATTATAATCTATTAGAGGTTTCTTACTGCAATTAATTATCATCAAAGGGAGGTTAATTACCATTAATTGTATTTATTATTGTTGTCTCCTAAAACCAATATATATATATATATATATATATATATATATATATATATATATATATATATAGTGACTTCCTTCCAGCAATGTAATACACCACAAACAACAACACACACTGCTTCCTCTCTCTTCTCCTATACTCTTTATTCTTCTCTTGAGTGTAAGTGTTTAACCCATATAAGAGAATTTGTTTTGGGACTATTTATCTATTAACTGAGAAGAATTCATTGTACTCTCAATACCTTTATAGTGGAAGTTTTAACTCTCTCGTCGGTGATTTTTTACTTATATTTAAAAGAATTTTTCACCTAAAAATTTCTAATATCATTGTTACTTTAATTTTACATAATTTTTTATTGAAATTATCACACTTCCACCCAAAATATCCTACTATTACATTATCAGCTTGTCTCTTAAATCCAAACTCAGTGATGATTTGGTTGAAAAGACAGACATAGGTCCCTTTCCGTTTCACGCTTCATTTCACGCCGTGCTTTAAAATTAAACTACTAAATTACAAAAATACGTAGCCTGGTACAATAATTAACAAAAACAAATAATTAGTAATTAGTAATTAATAAAAATCTGGTGAAGTGATAGAGATGGTATCCTGAAAGATAATCTTGAATAGTACGATTTATTAGGTTGTATCCACTTGCATGAAGCCACTTGCCTCGCAATTAACAAAATGAAAAAAATATTAAACCCTTACTCTTCCCCACTCATTCATCACTTACATGCTTGCTTATTAACATTCTCACCTCCACTTATCATAATAATCACAACTTTTGCCACCACATAAAACCACATTCTAATTTTTTTACATAAGATTTTAAATTCAAATTCCGTAAATAGAAGATTGTATTGAAAATAAAATTTCGTTACAGGTAATATTAGTTAGATTTAACAATAAAAACTAATTCTTATAAAATGAATAGAAATATAATTATAAATAATCACAGTTTATACCTATTAAATGCTAATCACAATTGTGTAACAAAGTTTATAAGACATTTATATCTTTTATGTCTTTAGTAAACGGATACCTATCGTTTTTTTAAAAGTAACATACTGACTAAAGCATGAGAAATAAAAATTATGAAAATTAAACAAATTACTGTTTTAAAATATGTTTATTTTTAAAAAAATTATAAAAACTTGAGAAATTTAATTATTATATTAATAATATATACAAGAACTTGTCACTCAATTATAATTTTTTTATGAAATTAGAAAAAATATAATTTTGAAAAATATTTTAATAAATACATAGTTATAAACTATATTAAATTATCATTATATTTAAATATAATTTTAATAAAAAATGAAATATATTGCAAAAAACTATAAATATAAATAAAACAAAGAACATCTATACTATTTATTAATAACATAAGAAATATGAATATTTATATTAAAACAATAAAAAATATAAACGTCGGATGGATGTGGTTTTTCTATAATTAAATTATTCATTTTTTTTAAAAAAAATATTTTTTTTTATATTAAAAGATTTACTTTTAAATTTATATAATTTGTACTCAAATTTTAGTTAATATGTTATTTTGAAATAAAATAATAGAGGTGAGTGATACTTTATTAAAAATATAAAAAGTAGGAGTTTTCATAAAAGAATTAAGGGCAATGATTACCATTTTTATTTAAAAAAAATAAGGGAATAGAATGTCCTTTATGATTATTGGAGATGGTGTAATTACCATTTTATTAAAATTTGAAAAATGTAATTTTATAAAAAATATATAATCAAAATGAAAAGTGAAGGAGATAAATGTTATTTTATTAAAAACATAATTTGTTATTTTATTTTAAAACAAAAAGAGATGGAAGAATATTTTTAGTATATTCCGACTCAAGAAAAACATAACACCTGTGACAAATAAATGTAACTTCTCTTCAATAAAATAGTTTTTGTATCAGTAATGCAAGTCAAAGAGATATTGTTACATGAAGTATTTTCTCATCAATGACAGCAGTAACAATAAATATATTATTAATAACATTTACAATTTTCTTTAAATATATATTTCTCTCTACATATATATATATATATATATATATATATATTTTGAGTGAAATAACTAACAAAATTAACATAAGTGCTTAACCAAAGAAGTTATTTTTTTTAACATGTTAACATAAAATTATATGCAGTGTATAAATAATTTTCCTTTGGAGGAACAAATTATTAGAAAATGTGAAGAAACAGGACACTTGTCTGCTTATATGATTCTTTCTTGTGATATTATTAATATTTTTGAAAAATTTGTGCTTGGCCAATGGGCACGTGTAATAAATCCACGTTGAAATCATTTTATGCCAGAAAAAAAATCCATTGTAAGACCTAAGCACAGCCACTAATAAACTATTGGTTGGCAAAATAAAATTGGTCATCACCTACCAACTTTGTAACATAAAAAAATGGTTACATATTCTTCTGCGTTTTGAGTCAATTCATGTTGTTTGAGCCCATTTTGTTTTACCTTGTGAAATTTATTAAGAAAAATAAAAGAAATTGATGAAGTAGGACCTTTTGGTGTGTCTTTCTTTCTCTTCACACATTAAATTAAAACCAAAATGAAGGGCGGTAGATAAAGGTGAGGATGTCATGAATAGACCTAACTCCCAACAACAACCGAAGCAAAATTTATTGGAATTCTATCTACGCTTATATATGTGAATATTAACTATTAACAAATAATCACTCAATTACAATTTTACCCATACCAATAATGACAAAGACAGACTGTTAAGTAGTGCAAGAAATCATTTCTTATGCTATTAAACAATGTTAATCTCTTATGCTATTTATACACTAATCATGACCATTAAAAACATTAAATTTAAATCTGGCAAAATTTGTCCCATTTTAAGTTACACACACGTGCTATAAACTTACTAATGATCTGTTTTTTTTTATCCGAGTTAGTTTTCATATATTTTGTGTAAATTCAGTTTTGTTTCCAATTTTATAATTTTTTAGATGAGTAGAAATTTACAGTTAGACCACATCACAGTGCACACAGTATACACTTTAATTGATTTTGTCTTATTTCGGTGTGTATATGTTATTACTAAATGTTTATTAATATATAAACTTAGAATTCTTATGTTTTTTTTTTATTAAAAAGTGTAATTTTATCTTGAAAAACTTGCAAAATTTAATACATTTATTGAGTAAATTACTGAAGTGATTTTTTTAATTGAAGATGTGTACATAGCAAACTTGTTTAACTTAAGAAAAATATTTTGATGGCGAAAAAAAAATGGGAAGGAAATGGTGGTGCCTTAAAAAATTGATTTGATTAACTGAAATTAATATGATACATATGTGGATAATGGGAATTTGATATAAAATAATACTTAAAAATGGATAGAAGTGGAGACGATGGGTTTTGTAATTGTAATTGTAATTGAAATTGATGAAGTTGGAGGAAGGAACACAGCTTCCATATTTGACTCATACAGGGAAGAAGGGTTGGTGGAGAAGAGCAGTGACCACCAACAGAACAAAACAACAACACAACGCATAGTCAAGAGAGGCACCTCAATCATGCTACATATTTGTTTACATGTGTTGTGGTAGATTAGATTCATTCATCCCTTTCGTGACGTCACATTCATCTCCTCCTTCTACCCAGCCAAACCCCAATTCTTTGAACCCCTTTTTTACTCATTATTTGAATTATCACAACTAATTTATTCGCACCACTCACAAAGGAGAGAGAAAGAGAGAGAGAGAGAGAGAGGGGGTAGCTAGGAACTACTACTAATACTAGTTCCTCAAGAGGAGTGGCAAAGGCAGGTACCACGTGCAGCTTTCATTGAATAGAGAGACCCAACCCAACCCAAACCTACCTCACTCAATCCCATCCAACTTTTTCACTATTTGGTTTGGTTTGGTTTGCTTTGTGCATGATCATTGACACTGATCGTCATCACCATTTACATGGAATAGCCCAACAACTCTCTCACTTGTAATTCACCTTCTTAAGCTCCCAATGCTTTTCCAACTCCCACCAATTTTGTAGAATAAAATTAAAAACAACAAAAATAAATTCTTGATTTCGTCACCTCAGCTTTCTTCCCAAGGTATGTGCTGTGATCGTTTCTCTTCTTCCTTTTGTGTTCCCTGTGTGTGATTCACTTTTACTTCATTTCTGTTTTTTTTTTCGTTTTTATTTTATGCATGCCGCCTTTATTTAAATGTTCAAAACTCTCTGAATTGTATGTTGTTGGTGAAGGAAAACAAGAGCCTTTTTATGCCCTTTTGTTTGGAATTGGTTTTGGTTTGGAGGCTCCAGTAAAAAAGTGTCTGTGTGCTGAATCGGAAGTTAGAGGGGTTAATTGATTGAAAAGGTAGTAGTGAGTTATCATTAGATGCTGACCTTTTCTTTTATCATTTTTTTTTTCAATTGATGTTTTCGCCATACCGCATCTGAGAGTGAGAGTGAACTAGTTGGCGGTGTTTGGTTGTTTGTATCTTAGAGTGAAAACTGCAGATTTGGGAGGAATGGATTTGTGACAATTTTACTTGTGGAATTCTGATTTGCCAAAATGAGTTAATCATATCAGCCACAATCTGGAGTTTCTTGCCAAGTCCAGACGTGGTTGACCAAAAAGAACTTTACAACTTTTTTTTTGTTTGTCCATTTTCTTTTACATCATGCTGAAGATGCCAGTAAAAGTTGAGATGGATTTTGTACTGCTCAATTATATGCTTTATCTTGAGTTCATCTACATAATTTGTTCCAATGATTCTTCAGAAAGTTTACTGAACAAGCAATATAAATTGAAAGAAAGAATCCTAGCTCCTAATTTATTCTCGCATGTCTTGAGCTGCTGGTAATCTTTTTTTTGTTATGTTGTACATAGGAGACATACAGAAGGAGAACAATAATGGCTGACATTGGGCGTCGGAATGGATATCCAAATAGTGTACAGCCAAATAGGCACCCTGCTGCAATATCTGAAGTAGATGAATTCTGCAGTGCCCTTGGCGGAAACAGGCCAATTCATAGCATTTTAATTGCAAACAATGGAATGGCAGCAGTCAAGTTCATACGTAGTGTTAGAAGCTGGGCCAATGAGACATTTGGCACAGAGAAAGCCATCTTGTTGGTTGCCATGGCTACTCCAGAGGACATGAGAATCAATGCGGAACATATAAGAATAGCCGATCAATTTGTCGAAGTACCTGGTGGGACCAATAACAATAACTATGCCAATGTGCAGCTTATTCTTGAGGTGTGTGATGTTGACTTCATGAGATTCTATAATTCAACATGTCAAGCATATTTTGTTAAGGAAAGTAAAAAAAGACTAAGAACGGATGGAAATTATACTTGGCCATGTAGATTTCATTTTTCTGATTTTATAAAGGTTATCAATTTGAATGTCGTCTACAAAGAATATAATGCTATTGATCTTCCAGACATAAAATATTCATTCTATAAAAATTCTCATTGCACAATTTGTTCATGTTGCTGGCTACTTTTATGTTGCCTATAGATCAATGCAGTTCATTCTTGTCGCTATACTGATTTCAGTTCTTATGTAGAACTTTTGACCTATATAACTTACAAATTCTGTGTACTGGCATACAATGTACTGTCCAGATGGCTGAGATAACTCATGTTGATGCGGTGTGGCCTGGTTGGGGTCATGCTTCAGAAAATCCTGAGCTTCCAGATGCGTTGAAAGCAAGAGGAATTGTATTTCTTGGACCTCCTGCCGTATCTATGGCTGCTTTGGGAGATAAAATTGGTTCATCCTTGATTGCTCAAGCAGCAGAAGTGCCAACCCTTCGATGGAGTGGTTCTCATGTAGATTTCAATCTCCCATTATAGTGCTTTTCTGTTGTGAGTGATGCCCTGCTCATGAGTTGAAGTTTCTTCTTACAGGTGAAAATTCCTCCTGAAAGTTCCTTGATTACTATTCCTGATGAAATTTATCGGGAAGCATGTGTGTACACAACAGAGGAAGCAGTAGCGAGTTGTCAAGTTGTAGGATACCCTGCCATGATCAAAGCATCTTGGGGTGGTGGTGGTAAAGGAATAAGAAAGGTTTGCTTACATAAACACTACTGTAGCATTTAGAAAATCCTATAGCATTCACGCTGTAACTCTTGTAACCTAACTTTGTCTTCCAGTAGTATGTTAATTGTTTTCAAATTGAAAACTGTGTATATATCCATAAGAACAAGAAACATTTTTTGCAATCTTATTTTGGTATGATTTATTTGGCAAACTTTAGATACTAACAGTCTATGGATTTTTAGGTTCATAATGATGATGAGGTAAGGGCATTGTTCAAGCAAGTTCAAGGTGAAGTTCCCGGTTCACCTATATTTATAATGAAGGTTGCATCCCAGGTTAGATAATCCACTGAACTTTGATCTGAAAGGACATGATTATAGGGCCTTGGTCAAATTCTGACAATCTCTTTTGTTTCTAAGTAGAGTCGACATCTAGAAGTCCAGTTACTTTGTGATCAGTACGGAAATGTAGCTGCTTTGCATAGTCGTGATTGCAGTATTCAAAGGAGGCACCAAAAGGTACCCAAACGTTTTGTTGCCCACCAAATTTTCATGGTGAAATGGATCTCTCAAATTGCCTAATCAATCGTCTGTAACAGATTATTGAGGAGGGCCCCATTACCGTAGCACCCATAGAAACAGTGAAACAACTGGAACAAGCAGCTAGAAGGTTGGCTAAATCTGTAAATTATGTCGGGGCAGCTACTGTTGAGTATCTTTTTAGTATGGAAACTGGAGAGTACTACTTTTTAGAGTTGAACCCTCGGCTACAGGTAGCCCTCAACTACCTTTTAGCTTAGTACTTATGTTTGGAAAATGCTTCTGTTATATTTTTGAAGATTTTGTGAGGATGGTGGCGGGTTTGAAATCTGTTCTTCCTACTTTCCAGACCTTGTTTGTTTTTATGTTATTTTTTTTCACCATCAGTGATTGTTTTGTTATTGATTGTTATATAGGTTGAACATCCTGTTACTGAGTGGATAGCAGAGATAAATCTGCCAGCAGCCCAAGTTGCCGTTGGGATGGGTGTCCCTCTCTGGCAAATTCCTGGTACAACTTCAGATATTTTCTTTAGGTTAAATTATTCACTTGATCCCTTGGAAGCACTGATAACTTTGTAAAATAGCATGTTATCATATCCGACACTTTTTGAATATGACACTTGTCTGACACGCCTTCAACACTTGTATGACACTCTCCAACTATGTCATAACTATTCTTTTTAGTTCTTACACCTCTTTGAATAATCTTGGAAACTTAGACACGTTTTGAACACAAGTAAAGAGAGTGAACCTCACCTATTATTGATTAAACACTTTCTAAAGTAAGAAAAATTTGAAGAAACCAACTTATATTATAAACTTTGTGAGCCTCATAATTTTTTTGTGGATGTTTGTTTTCATAAGGCTTAACTAGTTATTTTGACTTTTAAGATGTATGTTTCCAAAATTTAATTGAGGGTCATTATTATAGAAAAACTATAACTTTACAAATTTGTTTTTAGTGTGAATCATATAAATTTTAATTCTCATTTGAGATTTTGTAATGTTAAAATAAATATTAGATGTGTTGCTGTGTCCTAACCTATACTTTGGACATTAGCCATTCCTGATGTCCATGTCAATGATCCTGTCTCTGTATCAGAGTTGGTGTTTCATTATAGTTGTCCCCGCTTTAAATTTGTTCACAGCATGAGAAAATTTTAAGTTTTAGTCCCTACACTGTCATAAAAGATAAGTTTTCGCCTTATAGCCAAAACTAGAGATTTTTTCTTTCAGTGTAAATCTGCTACTAAACCTTCCTTACATTGTTTAATTTCCACACAAAAATTATTAGGGACTAAAAATTGCAATTTTCTCGTATAAACTTAAACTTAAAATGTGGAAAACGGTTTGGACCCAATGAATAGCTTAACCTATTCTTCACTATTATTTGATTTCTTTTCTATTAATTGATTTGATTTCTTACATGTATTTCATGTGTCTCCTTTAATAGAAATAAGGCGTTTCTATGGGGTGGAGCATGGTGGAGGGTATGATGCTTGGAGAAAAACTTCAGTTTTAGCTACCCCTTTTGATTTTGACAAAGCACAATCCACAAGGCCAAAAGGTCATTGTGTGGCTGTGCGAGTGACTAGTGAGGACCCTGATGATGGCTTTAAGCCCACAAGTGGCAAAGTGCAGGTTAACTACCAAGTCCAATAACAATATCGTCTTTTGCTTCACTCATCATGTAACTTGTACTGAGTTCAAGTATATGTGCAGGAGCTTAGTTTTAAAAGCAAGCCAAATGTGTGGGCATACTTCTCGGTCAAGGTAAGTCTTCTGTTTCTTCGGATGTAGGCATAACTAAATGTTGTGGTGCTAAAATTTGTTGAATTATATATTTGCAGTCTGGAGGAGGAATTCATGAATTCTCAGATTCACAGTTTGGTAAGTAGTAAAATTAATTAAATAACAAGTAAATAAATTAACTATTATTGATTTTCAAATGAGTAATATATCATTATGATCTTCAATTGGGAACTTGCATATTCCATAGTATTATGTTGACATTGTTTAGAATTCACACACCACCTGCCTCAATTATTGGGTGTAACTTATTTATTTGTTGGAAAACTTCATTTAACGGGAAGTGTTTTTAAGATGTAAACATGGTAACAGAGCCTATATTAAGCCTCCTTTTCGGTAGGCATCTAGAGAGGAGAGGTGTTAGAAGTCTCACATCACTTGCCTCAATTCGCGAAGTGCAACTTATATATCAGTTGGACAATCTTCTCTCTGAGATTTTAGGATGGAATCTATTAGATATATTACGATATGAATCTATTTTGTTCAATTTTACCTTCTCCATCTTCTTTCAATGCACAATGAGCAGTACACCTCACTTGTTATGGGACATATGATTAGTATTTGAACTCATGATCTTAGTAGTAGAGCCAAGCCAAGAGCTAGGATGTACAGTTGGGTTTGATTAAAGGTTGGTAAAACGGAAATTTAAATGTATTTTTCAACATATATGTGTCCAGGCACACATTTCCTTGTGTATGTAAAATTGTTCTTCATAGGTCTCTACATTAAGAAGTGGTAATAGTTTCTTGAGGGTGAGCCTTGGCACAAAAATAATGTTCCGCCTTGGTGACTAGTTGATTATGAGTTCTAATCCAAATATACTTCTTTGCATATGCAAGAATAAGGTTATGTACAAGGACCCTCTTTCATACTTGCAATGCGTAGCGTTTTTGCACTGTGGTATGTTAGCTTTTTTGTGGCATAATAGTTTCTTAACATGCAATGGCTGCGTAAGTGACAATTCATTGTCATTGCAGTTTTATGTTGGTTATCAAGTGGTATTAAAAGGACTATGTATCACCCTATAGTTATATAAGGAGTAACAACATTGTGATATATTTACTCAAAATTTTACAACCTTCTTTTCCTGTGTTATATTTCTCTGTGATAAACAAAAAGAGAGAGTGGCATTTCAAGTTAAGGGGGTAGAGTAGGAAAAATGTCATGGAAATGGAGGGAGGTTCTTTTAGACTTCAGGTGCTAGGGAATAGAGATGATATTGTTGAGCAAAGAAGCAAAACATCATGTCCACTCAGTTCTCTCAGATTTAGTGAGAGCTTCTGATAATGATTTTGAAATATTGGTTCTTCTGTTAAGTAATGTACATAACAAACTTCATTATTGGTGAATTTGTAACTGTAAGGTGTAAATTCTCCATAACATTTTTGTTCTATTTACACAATTCCCATACTATACTCACCTTATATTATCTTATAATTTCGTTTCTTTTACTCCAGGGCATGTGTTCGCTTTTGGAGAATCTAGGGCTTTAGCAATTGCAAATATGGTTCTAGGGCTGAAGGAGATTCAAATTCGGGGAGAAATCCGTACCAATGTTGATTACACGATTGATCTTCTGAATGTAAATTACTCACACGATTGCAAGTTGTTTTATGAAAGGTGTTTAAAATCCTGAAGTGACAATAGTACAATATTTGATCACAGGCTTCTGACTACAGAGACAACAAAATTCACACAGGTTGGCTGGACAGTAGAATTGCAATGCGGGTTAGAGCAGAGAGGCCTCCGTGGTATCTTTCTGTTGTTGGAGGGGCACTCTATGTAAGCAAACTTGTTTTTTATATCCTTTATCTTCTTTAGCTTTGGTTAGTTTGATTAACTGTGATTCTTGCAATTAATGCAGAAAGCTTCTGCTAGCAGTGCAGCTTTGGTTTCAGACTATGTTGGCTATCTTGAAAAGGGACAAATCCCTCCCAAGGTATTGTGAATGGGAAGACCATATATTTTCACAGTGCCTTTAAACCCTATAGTGATGCTAATCTTTTTTGCAACTGTTACAGCACATATCTCTTGTCCATTCTCAAGTGTCCTTGAACATTGAGGGAAGCAAATATACGGTATGTATTCTTGTATATGTCAATTTGGTTTTCTCCTTACCTTTGTTGTACTTATGCCATCCCAGGAAAGAATAAATTTGTGTAATTCATATCTTGTAAAAAAATTCTAGATTGACATGATTCGAGGTGGATCTGGAAGTTATAGATTGAGAATGAATCAATCAGAGATGGAAGCAGAAATACATACTTTACGTGATGGAGGTTTGCTAATGCAGGCAAGTATTTGTTCTCTAAACACTTATATATGCATGTTTTTTATTTTGTAGTTTTCCACATAACAATTCTATTTATCATACTCAAATTTATATCATCCCATGGTTTATGAACATTTTACATTACTATTTCAATCTCAATTAGATTCTTTTGGTATAATTTCGATATGCACAATTGCTGCTGCCCTGGCTTCTAAAATTTTAGTATCATGATTTAATTGTTTAGCATAAACGATTTCTGAATGCATCGTGCTTCTCTATCAGTATGTTACAGAAATGTTATGTATGAAAAAGTACTTAACTTTTTCTAGAGATGTTCAGACCTTTTTTTTTCAAACATTGGAAAGGAATGTGGGCATTTAAGTACAACTGATTTATCATTATTTAATGATTGCATTATTTTATTAGAGTTAAGACTCAAAGCAGACCATATCTAGAAAGAGACTTATTAAAGCAACAAATAATACTTTAGTATGGATAGTCTATGATTGGCCTCTTTAGAAGAAATGATATGTGTATCTAAAGTGCATTTTTTAATTCATGGTAGTCATAAAGTAGAATTATTCACCAAAAAAATATAAACTGGGTAATTATTGTGCTGCATCAATAACTTTATCTTCAATTTGGCTAACAGTGTAGTTTAACCTAATCCCTATTTTACAACTAGTCTTTTGTTCTATATCTGGTTCTTGAGTTACTAACTAGAAGTTTCCACTTGTTACAGCTGGATGGAAACAGTCATGTAATATATGCAGAGGAAGAAGCAGCTGGAACTCGCCTTCTAATTGATGGAAGGACTTGCTTGCTTCAGGTGAAATGAGTTTATTTTAACATTAACTATTTCTTTTGTGTCCAAGGTAAGTTTTTAAACCTACTTTGTCTATACAGAATGATCATGATCCATCAAAGTTGGTGGCGGAGACACCATGCAAGCTTTTGAGATATTTGGTTGAAGATGACAGTCATGTTGATGCTGACACACCATATGCTGAAGTTGAGGTCATGAAAATGTGCATGCCTCTTCTTTCACCTGCTTCTGGGATTATTCATTTCAAAATGTCTGAAGGTCAAGCAATGCAGGTATTTAGCATTCTATTCCACATAGGAAGTACAGGTGCTCAAATTGTAGAAGATAAATAAATATTATCACCTTTTGCAGGCTGGTGAACTTATAGCAAGTCTTGACCTAGATGATCCTTCAGCTGTAAGAAAGGCAGAACCCTTCACGGGGAGCTTCCCAGTCCTAGGACCTCCTACTGCAATTTCTGGTAAAGTTCATCAAAAATGCGCTGCAAGCTTAAATGCTGCACGGATGATTCTTGCTGGGTATGAGCACAATATTGATGAAGTGAGTAAAGTCTTCACCTTGATTCATAAACACTATAGTTTTATTGCATTCTAGGTGGTTGAGTGATCTGTTACGGATAGGAGATTTTTGGGTTCTATTATTATTGTGAGACATATATATGCTTGTCTTGTTAACAATCTAAACAACTATATCAGGTTGTGCAAAGTTTGCTTAATTGTCTTGATAGTCCTGAGTTGCCTTTCCTTCAATGGCAAGAGTGTCTGGCAGTTTTGGCAACCCGTCTTCCCAAAGATCTAAAAAATGAGGTACAGGGATACCGTGCTGTGTTTTTTTTTTTCTTTCTCTGGTTTAGTATTTCAAAAATAATCTAAGCTGGTGTTGAACTGTGTGGCTTTTCAGTTGGAATCAAGATATAAGGAGTTCGAGAGGATTTCAAGCTCCCAAATTGTTGATTTCCCTGCCAAATTATTGAAGGGAATTCTTGAAGTATGTTTCCTTTCCTGAATTGTTCATGTTGGTGTTTTCCCTTCTAATGTGAATAATTTATGAGGCATGTTTTACCCTGCAGGCTCATCTTTCTTCCTGTCCTGACAAAGAAAAAGGAGCCCAAGAAAGACTAGTTGAACCTCTGCTGAGTCTTGTTAAGTCTTATGAGGGTGGAAGAGAGAGCCATGCCCATATAATTGTTCAATCCCTTTTTGAAGAATATCTTTCTGTTGAGGAATTATTTAGCGACAATATTCAGGTTATTATAATTATTCAGCTGGTTGGGTAATCTGTTTTGACCTTTTATGACTTCTGCCCACCAAAGTAGTTTTTTTTCCTGGTTGATGTTAATACTTCCAAGAATCTTTGGTTCATTGTGCATTATTATTTCTAGTTCTTTCAAGATTCAAACTGATAATTATATATTTTTCTTTCTTTGTCTCAATGAAATGGTTTCTTTATTGTCTTGGGGAGCTTTATACAAAAACTGATAAAAACAGTTTAGTTTTCTTCTTTTGCCTGTTCATTTGAATTTACAAATTACTGGTCTATCTGGCAACAAAATATACACTAGGAACTAAGTAACTTTTCTAATATGAAAGTTGTTTTCTTTATCTTTTAGTTTTCTAGAATATTCATGTCCCTTCCCTTGATGTCTAGGCTGATGTAATTGAACGTCTGCGTCTTCAATACAAGAAAGATCTATTGAAGATTGTTGATATAGTGCTCTCTCATCAGGTATGAACTTTTATAACAACTTCAGCTATGGTGTTTTGCTTCCTTGATGCCGTGTTGACATTATACAGCAATTGAGTTAACTGCATTTTGTGATTTTCAGGGTGTCAAGAGTAAAAATAAGCTGATATTGCGTCTGATGGATAAATTGGTTTACCCTAACCCTGCTGCCTATAGGGATCAGTTAATCCGTTTTTCCTTACTCAACCATACAAATTATTCAGAGGTTGGACATTACCCTGAGAAATTCTGTTCAAGCTGAAATAGAATTCCATGTTATTCATCACATATTTTTAGGACATGGCATCTCTTCTACTTGGAGAGCATTGTGAATATATATATCCTTCAATTATCTACTTTCCATTTCATCTTGCGGATGATACTTTTACATCTTTGGAACATTTTGAGTGGAATCCTGAATTTATAATTATCTTGATGCAGTTGGCACTAAAGGCAAGTCAACTGCTGGAACAAACTAAATTAAGTGAACTTCGATCCAACATTGCTAGAAGTCTTTCTGAACTAGAGATGTTCACGGAGGATGGTGAAAATATTGATACTCCCAAAAGGAAGAGTGCCATCAATGACCGAATGGAGGACCTCGTTAGTGCTCCTTTGGCTGTTGAAGATGCCCTTGTGGGTTTATTCGATCACAGTGATCACACCCTTCAGAGGAGGGTCGTGGAAACTTATATACGCAGACTCTATCAGGTATTTCAGTTTTACTGCTAGTTTCATATTTTAAAATTTTTCTGACTTTGTTATATTTGGCCTTGGGGGAGGTGATGAAAGGAGATTAACAAATGCTTTTCTAATTTCTAATATTTTCTATCAGCCGTATCTTGTCAAAGGGAGTGTCAGGATGCAATGGCACAGGTCTGGTCTTATTGCCACATGGGAGTTCTATGATGAGTACATTGAAAGGAAGAATGGGGTTGAAGACCTAACTTTGAAGAAATCAATCGAGGAGAAAGACAGTGAGAAAAAGTGGGGAGTGATGGTTGTAATTAAATCTCTTCAATTTTTGTCTGCAATTATCAGTGCTGCATTGAGGGAGGCAACCAATAACCTTCATGAAGCCCTGACAAGTGGTTCTGCGGAACCAGTTAACCATGGTAATATGATGCATATTGGATTAGTGGGCATAAACAACCAGATGAGTTTGTTGCAAGACAGGTACTGTATCAGTAACTACTCATATTAGTTTGAACCTTTTGTTTTTGTTTTTTTCCAAATTGTTGAAGCATCAATGGTTTTATAGCTTTATTTTGTTTGAGATTTATAGAGTAGTTCTGATGTTTTAGCTATTGGTTTGATGATTGGGATCAATATGGGACCACTAACTAAAATTAAAATTACAGTTTTCTAGAAGAAACAAAGTGTAGATGGGACTAGTGTGCTCTTTGTTTAGCTACTGATCTGGACCTACTCTCTCTTCTTGATGCAAACAACTTTTGGTATTTTAGCTATTGGTTTGATGATTGGGATCAATGTGGGACCACTAACTAAAATTAAAATTACAGTTCTCTAGAAGAAAACAAAGTGTAGATGGACTAATATGTTCTTTGTTTAGCTACTGATCTGAATCTCCTCTCTCTTGTTGACACAAGCAACATCTGGTGTTTTGCAGTGGTGATGAGGATCAGGCTCAAGAAAGAATCAATAAATTAGCTAAAATACTAAAAGAGCAGGAAGTAGGCTCCACCATTAGAGCTGCAGGTGTTGGTGTAATCAGCTGTATCATCCAAAGGGATGAAGGACGTGCTCCAATGAGGCACTCTTTTCACTGGTCAGAAGAAAAGCTGTACTATGCAGAGGAACCTCTGTTGCGTCATTTGGAACCTCCACTATCCATTTATCTTGAATTGGTTAGTTATTTTTCAAGTCCCTGTACTTTAGAACGTGGGAGAAGGAAAATTCCATTTATATGCTTGATTTTAAACTCAAACATTTGTCTGATTATAGGACAAACTTAAGGGCTATGAGAATATTCGGTATACTCCATCTCGAGATCGTCAATGGCACCTCTACACGGTTATGGATAACAAGCCACAACCAATTCAAAGAATGTTTCTTCGCACACTTCTAAGACAGCCAACCACAAATGAAGGATTTTCTTCGTATCAAAGGCTGGATGCAGAAACATCTCGAATCCAATTGGCTATGTCCTTTACATCAAGGAGCATTTTTAGGTCCTTGATGGCTGCAATGGAGGAGTTGGAACTTAATGCACACAATGCCAATATAAAATCTGAGCATGCTCATATGTACCTCTATATCATACGGGAGCAACAAATAGACGATCTTGTTCCCTATCCGAAGTAATTTTAGCTACAAACCTTTTAATATATGTTCTTTTGGCATATGGCCAAGAAGCTTTTGTTTGTCTTACATTTTGTATGTTAATACCAGGAGAATTAATGTAGATGCTGGGAAAGAAGAAACAACAGTCGAGGCAATCTTGGAAGAATTGGCACAGGAAATCCATTCATCTGTTGGTGTAAGAATGCATAGATTAGGGGTTGTTGTGTGGGAAGTCAAGCTTTGGATGGCAGCCGGTGGACAGGCAAATGGTGCTTGGAGGGTCATTGTAAACAATGTGACTGGTCATACATGCACTGTACACGTAAGTCTAAATTTCAAGAAAATCTTTTCTTCATGCCACAACTTTTCCATTTTTTGTGCTTTTGAAAATAAAAGGCAAGCCCTAATTAACACAGGGCATTTTGCATATATTTGATATAGAAATGCTAATTAGCACAAGCACAAATACACTTTTCAATTCCTTTAAAGTATTTATAAACATGAAGCATTTGATAAATACCAGCTCATGTGTCAGCAATTCATTTATTTGAGTTTGTATAGAGGTCCTGTGATAAAACCTTTTGATTGATAAGTCTCTTTGGGCAGGGAAAAAGTGAGAAGAGTAATGTATTTTTTATGAAGTGGAATTTTATTCTTTTTCCTTGATATCTTAAAAAATGGATCGGTATTCACAAATTGTGACCTTTACGAAGTCAAAAAGATATATATGTGGACAATGTTGGTCTTCAATTGGTAGGGGTCAACAATATATTCTCATTGATAGCTATATCTCACCTGCATTTAAAGGATTATTAGTTGGGACTATTTATAAATATTTATTTGATTCTTAATTCGTATAATTTCAGATATACCGAGAAAAGGAGGATACCAACACTCATAAAGTGGTATATAATTCAGTCTCGGTTAAGGGTCCACTGCATGGTGTGCCAGTGAACGAAAATTATCAACCTTTGGGAGTTATTGACCGAAAACGTCTTTCAGCAAGAAAGAACGGCACCACATACTGCTATGATTTTCCTCTTGTAAGTTCTATTTAGCTGAAATATTGGTGTACCACTTTTTGTTATGACTGGATGAGACAAGAAGTCAAACCATGTTTCCTGAAGAGATATAATTCTTGCAGGCATTTGAAACTGCTTTGGAACAGTCATGGGCAGTCCAACATCCAGGATTTCAAAGAGCCAAAGATAAAAATCTTCTAAAGGTAACAGAGCTTAAATTTGCAGAGAGAGAAGGTAGCTGGGGTACTCCTCTTGTTCCTGTGGAGCATTACCCTGGACTCAATGATGTGGGTATGGTAGCCTGGTTTATGGATATGCGTACCCCTGAGTTCCCATCTGGAAGAACAATATTGGTTGTTTCAAATGATGTGACCTTCAAGGCTGGTTCTTTTGGCCCGAGAGAGGATGCTTTCTTCCGTGCTGTAACTGATCTTGCGTGTAAAAGAAAACTACCTTTAATTTATTTAGCAGCAAATTCTGGTGCCCGTTTAGGTGTAGCAGAGGAAGTCAAATCCTGTTTCAGAGTTGGTTGGTCTGAGGAATCTAGTCCTGAGCATGGCTTTCAGTATGTATATTTAACACCTGAGGACTATGCTCGGATAGAATCTTCAGTCATGGCACATGAATTAAAGCTTGAAAGTGGAGAAACTAGATGGGTTATAGATACCATTGTTGGCAAGGAGGATGGCCTTGGGGTTGAAAACTTGAGTGGCAGTGGGGCTATTGCTGGTGCTTATTCAAGGGCATACAAGGAAACTTTTACATTGACATATGTGACTGGCAGAACTGTTGGAATAGGTGCTTATCTTGCTAGGCTTGGGATGAGATGCATACAGAGGCTTGATCAGCCCATAATTCTTACTGGTTTTTCAGCACTAAACAAACTTCTTGGTCGGGAGGTATACAGCTCTCACATGCAACTTGGTGGACCCAAAATCATGGCTACAAATGGAGTAGTTCATCTTACAGTTTCCGACGATCTTGAAGGTGTTTATTCTATTTTGAAGTGGCTTAGCTACATTCCTTCTCATATAGGTGGACCGCTTCCCATTGTTAAGCCTCTTGATCCTCCAGAAAGACCAGTGGAGTATTTACCAGAAAACTCATGTGATCCTCGTGCTGCCATTTCTGGAACCCTGGATGGTAATGGAAGATGGCTGGGAGGCATCTTTGACAAGGACAGCTTTGTGGAGACACTGGAGGGATGGGCTAGAACAGTTGTTACAGGAAGGGCAAAGCTTGGAGGAATCCCTGTGGGAATTGTTGCTGTAGAAACACAGACAGTAATGCAAATAATACCTGCTGATCCTGGTCAGCTCGATTCTCATGAGAGGGTTGTTCCTCAAGCTGGGCAAGTCTGGTTTCCTGATTCTGCAACCAAGACAGCCCAAGCAATATTGGATTTCAATAGAGAAGAACTCCCGCTTTTCATTCTCGCAAATTGGAGAGGCTTTTCAGGAGGGCAAAGGGACCTTTTTGAAGGAATTCTTCAGGCTGGTTCAACTATTGTGGAAAACCTTAGAACATACAAGCAGCCCATATTTGTGTACATCCCAATGATGGGTGAACTCCGAGGTGGTGCATGGGTGGTTGTTGACAGTCAAATCAATTCAGACCACATTGAAATGTATGCTGATCAAACAGCTAAAGGTAATGTCCTTGAGCCAGAAGGAATGATTGAGATCAAATTCAGATCAAGGGAATTGTTGGAGTGTATGGGTAGACTTGATCAACAGTTGATAACTCAGAAGGCAAAACTTCAGGAAGCCAAGAGTAACAGGGACCTTGCCGCCTTTGAATCCCTACAGCAGCAGATTAAATCCCGTGAGAAACAGCTTTTGCCTGTGTATACCCAGATAGCTACAAAGTTTGCTGAACTGCATGATACTTCCTTAAGAATGGCTGCCAAGGGTGTAATTAGGGAAGTTCTGGACTGGCGTAACTCCCGGGCTGTCTTCTACCAGAGACTTCACCGAAGAATTGGAGAGCAGTCACTGATCAACAGTGTGAGAGATGCTGCGGGTGATCATTTGTCACATGCATCTGCAATGAACTTGCTCAAAGAATGGTATTTGAATTCTGATATTGCCAATGGTAGAGAAGATGCATGGTTGGATGATGAAGCCTTCTTCAAATGGAAAAATAATCCTGCACATTACGAGAATAAACTAAAGGAACTGCGTGTGCAGAAAGTGTTACTTCAATTGACAAACATTGGTGACTCAGCTCTAGATTTGCAAGCTCTACCTCAGGGTCTTGCTGCCCTTTTAAGCAACGTAAGAACTTGAACTTTTCATTTCATTACCTATGTTGTTACTAATTGTTTTGTTTACTGTTTATGTTTATTACTTGCTTCATTATATCTTGGAAATTTTGGTGCAGTTGGAGCCTTCGGGTCGTGGGAAGTTGACTGATGAACTTCGAAAGGTACTTGGTTAAAGGACTCTGTCTGTGTGTTATAAATGTAAGGGATTGTGTCCCTTGGCCAAGTTGTTGTCCCCAAGGCAAAGGAGGAAGTAGCATATCCCTCATTACTGAAGGGATCCGTTGCTTCAAATTGTAAATGACATTAGTCTTGGATTGATAATTAAATTATGCAGTTAGAGGATCAACACCAGCATCGCCATGTTCCATCTATTTATTGGCTGGTTGATTAATTCTCTTCCTACGTTTGAATAAAAATGTAATAACGTGTAAACTTTGTTTTTCTATGCATAACAATTTTGGGTAGTCCATATATGTAACTTTTTTTTATCAGATAGCATTATTTTCACTTTTATTTCTCCATCAGTATCATTTTGTTTTCATTTTCCAATTCAATACTCTTTTCTTTTTATTTTCTTATTTAATACCGTTGTTTCCATGATTTCATTTTGTATTTTCAAAAAAAAAAACTCTTAGAATTTAGATTTTGGGATGGTATTTTTAGAATTTTTTATTTCCTGGAATGAATGGAAAAGAAAAAAAGAAATATAAAATAGAATAAAAATAAATTTAAGAACCAATAAAATAAAATAATTTTTATGTAAAAAATGTTTTAAAAGTTTTAATTAAAAATGGGAAGAATAAATTTTAAATATTTATAAAATTATAGTGAATTTAAATATTTATAAAATTGAATTAGAAGAAAATTTGAAATTTGAAAATTAAAAATTAAATATATAAAAATTTAAGAAGAAATATCAATACAAAAAGAATTAAATAAAATATCTTTTATGTAAATAAATATTATGAGTAAAATAAATGTAATTGTAACATTATTTTGCTTTTTTTTGCATTTTAATAGTAAATTTGAATTGTGGAGAATAAATTATAATACATTTGTAAATATATTTTTATAATAAAATTCAAATGAAAAAATTATAATAAATTATACTGTTGGTGCCAAATTAAATGTTGGTATTTTTTTATTAAAAAGATATCAAAATAAGTAATAGTAAAAATTAAATAAATTTGTTTGGATATTTTATAAAAAAAAATATTAACTGAATAACGGTGTAATGACTTGTCCCTCCAAAGTCTAGTTGGGTAGCGAAAGTAAATTGTTGCAACCCTTTCTTCTGCTTTCCTGTGAAATTTTTCTGAGGATAACTTCTTTTGTAAGATCATTCTCCTTTTGATAAGAAAAACTTTTGGTGTCATAAAATTGAATGTACATCTTTCAATGGGACATTCTTTCATTGATCCATCATAGTGAACAATGATATATAATGAAGTTATTTGTTTACAACAAACAAAATGTTGGGTGTGTAATAGAAAAGGAAAGATGGAGAAATGAAAGATGTTGAGTGTGACATACCTATTTAGTATAACATAAAAAAAGGAAAAAATAAATAAAAAATAACTAAAAAAAATCTAATATTCAGCATATTCTTTTCTTATTTTATTTTATCGTCTTATATCTCTTATCTTTATCTTGTTTTGATTTTTTTATATTTTTTTATCTTTATCTTATTTTGTTTTGATTTTATTTTATATCTTTTATGTTTTTAGTTATTATTTTTTTTCTGCCTTTATTTATTTATTTCTGTTTTTATTTTTATTTTTATTGTTGCTGTTTTTATTTTCTATATTTATTTATTTTTACATTTTTTTCTTCTTATTTTTATGCATTAAGTATAGTATTTGCATTAGTGATTTTTTTAGGATTTCACATTTAGGGTAGACACTTCAGTTACTACTCTTTTATTTATTTTTTTTTAAATTGAAAGTAATTCAGGAAAACTCTAACTAGGAAATACTTGGTTTTTAAGTTTGTCCACATGTGACTCACCTCTCTTTCCTGAGAGTTTACATGAAATGGTACATGGCTAATTCAATATATTTCTTGTAATGGCCACAATTTCTAAATGATCCACGCACAACAAAAGTCACCATCGGAGTCCACATTCCCAATTACAACTAATTACAACAACGACATTCATTTGTAACTGCAACATATTATCATCAGTAATAAACAACTTCAATTCTTCATTTCACTATTATCTGTGTGTCCATTACTAATTGACTTGAGTTTTTTTTATAATTATGTATTGTATTTTTTATTTGAAATTAACATGATTACATAATCAATAATAATAAAAATAATATTAATTTATGTTTATAGATTCAACTTTTATGTTGTTGTACGATTTAATTTTTTATTTTCTCCATTCTTACAAAAATAATTAAATTTTAAACTAAACATTTTTAATTTATTACCTTTTTATTTTTATTTGTACAAATTCATTTATTTCTTCAATAATTATATGTCTAACTATTTTAAACATTAATTGTTTTTACAACCAATACATTTATTTTTTTAATGTATCTAAAATTAAAATTATCAACTCTTTTTAATTTATTAATTCCTTTTTATTTTTTATTTTATTGATTCTTAAATTTACATTTTATTCTATTTTATATTTCTTTTTTTCTTTTTCATTCATTCTAGACAAAAATATAAAAAATTCTAAAAACACCATTCCTAGAATCCAAATTCTAAAAAGTTTTTTTTTCAAAAATACAAAATAAAACCATTAGAAGAAACGATACTAGATAGGAAAATAAAAACAAAAGAGTGTTAGATAGAAAAATAAAAACAAAAGAGTGTTGAATGAGAAAATAAAAATGAAAATAGTGTTATCTAAGATTAAAAAAAAAAAAAAAAGTCGATATATGCTTTACATCAAGTTAAATTACCATTTGAGGAAAATACTCATCCAGCCATCAAATTTAAAAACAAGTTTTGTAACATCTGATTGATGCATAGAATTATATTTGGGATCTAAAGTTTTAATTTTTACAAAAATGAAATTATGACAAAATGTTCAGCTTAAGGGTAAAGTTATATAACCTTGCTACCATTACTCCCTCCAGAATTATGCTAATTTTAAAGCACTGTCAATTCAAGTCTCTCGTGATCGGTGGCCTAGTTCGTATATTCTTTCTAGCTTCAAATAACAATCAGTATAAATCATTTTTTGGAGCAATTTTCTTACTAACACCAATCCCTTTAATAATTAGTGTTCTTAATTTGACAATGTTTCCTCCTGACTTACTCGTGATTTCAGACAAGAAGGAAAATAAAGGTATCCAATCCCGTTACTCCTCGTCATTTACATGTTTGCACACTGTTATAGTAGCAATCATTTTTGCATAAAGCAATAAAATAACAAATAAAAGACCTCAACATTAAAAGTTTTACGCGAACAACGAAAGACCTCAAAGAGACACAAGCATTTGATCGAAGAACTAAGTGTAGTAAGCTTTACCCACAAGCGAGTTTGTTAAATCTCTGGCCCCATGCAATAAAGAGTTGTCAGCCCCAAGGCAAAACATGTGTCCGAGGGGTTCACGCTTACCCATTCCTATTTGAGGGTTATGGATCCTTCAGAAATTTGAGCATAACGTGCTTGAAATATTGTCAAGCTCAAGCATTACTAGAGTTGCATCTGTAGAAAACACGAAGAAATACAACAATCGAAGGAACACACACACCATTAATTGGGAACCAAACAGTTATAGGCCAATTATACTAGCCAACAGTGCCTTAGTGCATATGCATATCTTCGATTTATTCTTCAATGTTTCGGCCATCAAGAGAGCATGGGAAACCAAACAAGAATTGGTAAACATTAATTGAATACTGATTTCGACATAAATGTTTTAAGTTTTTTTAAAACTAAATGATTTTTGGAGACCATGAAATTAAGAACTTCCTAAATTGCTTCTGCGGATTACCTATTTGCAGTTACAGCACTGCACCATATCTTTCGACCGTTGATTTAAAATAATACAACTCAATTTAAAAATCATCCCAACCAAAAAAGGAGGGGTTCGCGTGATAATATCAGTACGAGAAACATACAACAAAACTGATCACCATGGCTTGAAATCCATGGGAAATGTACAGAGCCAGATTGAATTTGGCGTCCTATACATGAGTGATAAATGTAAAGAAAACTAGCTAAAAATCACCACGTACGTTTTCGGAGCCATTCTATTTACCAATACAGAACTTGCCAAATATATTTGATAAAACCTCCTCCGATATATTTTCTCCACTTATCTGTCCAAGGGACAATGCAGCATCCCTCAAATCAATTGTCCAAAAATCCAGAGGCAGTTCCTCATTTATTGATGATTGTAACCTTGCAAGTGCTTCCTTCGTCCGAACAAGTTGTTCACATTGTCTCTGAATCATCGTTATATCAGCAAACACAATCCAGATTCAAGACCTCCCCCCAAAAGAAAAGAAGTTATTTTACTACTCTTTTGTGAGTATGTGGGTGCATGTGCAAAAATGTTGTCTTGTAACAGAAGATCAACACTTGTGCTTGGTGGGAGTAAAAATGGAAAATAGTAGAAAACAGAGAAGTCTTTGTAGAGTCCAACAACATGGTTATTTACCGTCAAACATTTTCTTCTTAGCTAAGCATAATATTGACCATTACTTCTAGTTCAAATTTACCAAATAAAGGTACATGGTATCTAAGAGTCTATTCGTTCCTTCTCTTCCAACTTAAAAGTTTAAGAAAATTTTGAAGCCACGACTTTGCGAGAAAGATGGAAAGCCAAAATGATAGCTTACCTGATTGACAGTCCATCTGCGACCCCCAGCAGGAATGCTTTCAAGACCCACAATCTGTAATACCGCCCTCTCTAAGTCTTGTAATCCTTGACCAGTAACAGCACATGTAAACACATGTTCGCTGAAAATTTTATGACTCTCAAATCCTTTGTCCCATTCAGTCTCAGCACAAGGTTTACAATCTATCTTGTTGACTACAAGGATTACTGGGGTGGATGAGACAGTTGATCCCTGTCTTACAACAGAAAGGTTAAGTAAAGATTGCAGATTAATGTGAACATGCATCTTTTCTTTTCTGACAGCATGGCAGAAAATAATAACAGCCTAACAGGTACCAAGCTTATTACTAAAAGAAAAATGAAAGGTATAGTGCAATGTTTATTATGTTTAAGAGCATTATCCTACAAAATGTAAATTTTAAGGGTAACTACATGATCTAAATGGCCTTTCTGGAGACATGTAATTGATCCCACCCAGCATAAAAAGTCTTTTTACTCTTGTTGTTGACTATAGGATAACAATGCATTTAAGGCAGCCAGGTTGTGTCTGTATGCCAATTTATCATGTCATATCATATTAAGAATATGTTTGTGGTAACATACATAGTTTGATGCTTAATCTATATCAACATAGTATTAAATATAATGATAAAACAAGGAGAAAGGGGAGAAAAAGATTATATGGTCAAACCTTGGTAGATTGAATCCTTTCGAGAAGTTTGGTGTCTTCAGATGTCCACCCTTCAACAGCACTCACAGTCATGATAATTAAATCAGCCCCCTTAGCAACTGCTTCAGATCGCTCTACGCCTAGTAGGAGAATACAAATATAAATTTCAGTACATCATGTGAAGTAATGATGCTAAGGTAAGTAGCAAAACACTAGATGCATACGACAAAATACATCTAATCCAACTATAGCTAAGTCAAATCAGGCAAAATCTATAGCCGTATATCTATCTAATTTTTACTAGATTTTACAAGTGTTTTACTTAAACTAAATTTAAAGCAAGTGATAATTATTAGAAAGCTTGTATATATTTTTCAAAAAAAAAATGCATTCAATCAAGTTTAAGATATCATGAAAACCGAATTACTGAGTGTAGCCATTAAAAAACCTGGATTTAAACTAGTTGAAGACGCTATAACGTCACATTTGAAAGGACACTTAACGATCTATAGCCTAGAGCCTACAATACAGACAAGAGAAAGACGGTGCAACAAAAACAAAGGAAAATAACATAGGTCCTGAACTCAAAGGAGAAAAGAAAGAAAGCCGCACCTATCTTTTCCACAATGTTATCAGTGTCCCTGATGCCTGCTGTATCAAGAAGGGTTATAGGAATACCACTGACACTGATACTCGCTTCAATCACATCACGAGTGGTTCCAGCAATTTCAGTAACTATTGCCCTCTCACTCTGCATGCTACAAGAAGATCATGCTCAATAAGTTAAACAATCACAATGTTTTACGTATACATACATACATATATATAGATATATGTATATATATTATATGTGTATAGTTCTTCCGCTTAAATTTAAATTATGTTGAGATGCAGATTAAGTACGTGAATGATTTCAGTTGGCCAACACCAAGGTTAATATCAACAGAAAAGATTCAATAAACAATAAATATCAAATTGAAGTTATCAAATAACCAAAATGACAATGACATACTTTGCTCCATGCATTCAGAAGACTTGACTTGCCAACATTCGGGCGGCCAACTATTGCTATCTGGAAGAATTTCATATATCAGGATAAAAAATAGGAACAGCAGCAGTCATCCTCATATTCACACAGAAATAGAATGACAAATTCATGTTGTATCACAAAGTAATTTAAGTCTAACTTAAATTTATAAAATCAGCATCTCCTCTTATTTACTATAATTTATTTATCTCTTGTGAAATCCCCAACACACTTTTATGTTGGGAATTAGACATCTCAAATGTAACAATATATATTTATGAGTGATCCAATCACAGGTAAAAAGATAGATCTAAACCACTTTGTAAGAGGAGAAACAAACTTCTATACCTATTACAGCTTATTATGCCCTGTGTTCCAAACCATACCTGTAATCCAGATTGCAGAAGCTTGTCATAGTTTGCTGTCTCCAATGCATTCTCAACGTCTCGTGACATGTCATGGATTTTATCCATAATCAGATTCAAATCCAGAGGCGGCATCTCATCATCGAAGTCTAAACGTGCTTCAATCTCAGTAAGCAACTCAATGCACTGACTCCTCAAAGATCGAACAAGTGAAGAAAAGCCACCCTGTCATCAGACGCAACCAGGCAAGTCTTACACCAAACATCATGATGATGATACAGTAAAACATGGAAACAACGTTGAGTTAAACATACCTGAATTCCTTGTAGTGCAGCATCTGCAGCAGCCACAGATTTGGCAGCAATTAATCTTGCAACATTTTCGGCTTGTGAGAGATCCAAACGACCGTTAAGAAAAGCGCGAAGAGTGAACTCGCCTAGAAGAAGAAAACACAAACAACTAATTTGCATTTGGTTGTCGAGAGAGGGTTAAAAAGAGCATTAAGTTTATTCAGAGTAACAGAGACGCACCTGGTTGAGCAAGCGTTGCCCCGGCTTCCAAACAAGTCCTTAGCACTCGGCGCAGACATACTTCGCTCCCGTGACACTGAAGCTCCACCACATCTTCGCGCGTGTACGACCTCGGAGCCAGCATCGGCACCGCCAAGACCTCATCGATCACGTTGCCGTCGGAGTCCAAGACGACGCCGTATTCCACGACGTGGCTGGTGGGCCGCCACGAGTTCCGGGCGGGCCGGAACACCCGGCCCGCAATAGACACTGCTCCAGGGCCTGAAAGCCGAACGATTCCAACGGCGGCAGGTGGCCCCCCCAAGGAAGTTACGATGGCCGCAATTGTGGTCCCATTCCCAACAACCTCGTCTACACACTCTCCCGCTCCCAACCGCTCGTCTTTCTTCACCACTAACTTGTAACTGTCTGAACCTGCGTGGGATTTAACGGCTCTGGAGGTTTTGGAGGGAATAAGATGGTGCCACGTGACTCCACAACTCAAAAGCAACGCCATAGTTGGGCGCGGCGGTGAAGCAAAGGTGGCGCACATGTTAATGTGACGAAGCATGGCACGCAGAGCAGCCATTGCTCTGGTTTCGTTTTCTGTCTTCCTGAAGCTACTGTTTCTCTATCTTGCTATCGATCGTTATGTTCTGACGAAGGGCCCATTTTATCCGTTCCTAACCTGGATTTTGGCCCATCACTCCCTTCAGACCCAATAATGGGCAATTCTATACATTCTTCTTCTTCTTGCACCTCCATAAAAGAAGTTAAATGACAATTTTACCCTTTTTTCCATCTTCTCCATTAAACACCTCTCTTCCCCTCAGCAACCCCATCTCCAACACCAGCACCGCAGTAATTTCTCACCTTCTATGTCACTGCTGTAGTAGTCCCCAATACCTCTCACCTCTGCGCCACAACTGAGTAGTCAGTCTCCTCGTCTAAACAAAACAAAAAAAGTACTTTCGTCGTCTAAAAAAAAATGTATTTTAAATTATACAATTCAAATAAAAAAAATAATATTTTATATTATACCATTTTGAAAAACTTTAGTATTCTAGATTAAACAATCTAAATTTGTATTATGGAAGACACAATTTAAAATAAAATAAAAAAATTATATTCCAAATAATTAAAAAAAAATTAATGTATAATATAATTTTTCATCATAGAATTATAGAATCTAGAATTCGAAATACAATGTATTTTAGATTATATAGTCTTAATTACAAACCAAAATTTATATTCAAATTAAAAAAATTAGATTTTAAATTGTATAATTCATAAATTAATTTTTTTATCTCAAGGTTGAAGAAAAAAATATGGAAGTGAATGAAAAAATTGGCCCAATAATATATAGAGTCTCTAGGCTGCTTCTTCCTGCACCTCTATACCTTCTTGTCCCACCCCCATAAATTTTTCTTATTCCAAAAATACCCTTTTCAATATTTTAGATTACATAATTCGGAAGTCTTTTTTTAGATTCAGAATTAGCTTCCAGATTATATAATCTGGAAGTCTTTTGTGATTAGCTTCTAGATTACATAATCCGGAAGTCTTTTCTATACATAAGATTAGCTTCCGGATTATGTAATCCGGAAGCCTTTTTTTCAGATGTGTTATTAGCTTCCGGATTACATAATCCATAGGCTTATTATTTCAAATCCAATGGAGTGAAAAAAAAGGATAAAATAGTATTTTCATATTTAATATGGGGTGATACAAGAAGGTATGGAGGTGTAGGAAGAAAGAGTCGAGTCTCTGTTAAGGTTACTTTTGTTTTTGCTTCATGCACTCCACTTTTAGAGAGGCTCTATCAAGGTAATAAAATATTCTAAAACACAATGGTTGTTCGATTTGTTGTTAGGTTGATGGGATGGGTTAACTTACTATTATTTCACAAATCAAATATATGTTTTAATCAGCTCACAAAAATGAAATATGGTATAGATACATAGACGATTTAAAGATTATCTTATGATTTAAAAATGAAGACACACTATTACACAACTTTCAAGGAATATATAACCCCATTGATAAAAATTCATAATACTTTATCATAATGTGTGTGTTTTACTGTTCTCATGAAAAACATTAGGAAAAACTCAATGAAAAAATAATGCAAAGAAGAAATATAGGAAGTATTTATTTCTTCTCTTCATATAAACAATCATCTTCACGCTTGACTTTGTTAAAAAAAGCTAGATTTTTACATCAATGTAGCTCTTGAATATTTATATTGTCCATTTTCTTAAGATTGTAAATGGAAAGGAATTTGAACAAAGTATGTTGTGTCATATTATTTTTCTAAAGTTAATCCATAATTTATGTTATACTTTTCTATAATGACTTACCTCATGTAAGACTACTTGTGTCACACAATTAGATGATGTGATTGGTTTCATATGCCCATAAAAAGACTACATTATTCATGTAAAATTTGTTGTTAATGATCTACCATTATAAATATTTGATAAATAATCTGTATTCCCATAATGAAATAAATATTATTTGGAAATGTTTAAATAAACCAAATTCATATATGTCATAAATATAAGATAAGGAAGTATGTGGTATATCTATTTTGATGTCTTTATGTAAGATAAATAATATGTTTCAATAAATTGACAATAAATGATATATCACTGAAAACAATCACATATTGTGCTTTTTGAGACCGTATATTTTTTTTTGTTTTTTTTTTATAATTTTCAAGTATCTTTGTATTTGTATTGGAATGTGATTAACGACTTATCTTCTTTTTAGAGTGGTTATATATATTGGACCATGGAAGATCGTTCTAAGTCAGGAAAATCTAGAATAGTCACAGAAAAAACACTTTTAAAAATTATTGTGACTTATTTATACAAAATAAATAAATAAATACTTTTGTGTTGATCAAGAAATATTTTATTATTTAAACTATAACTAATATATAAACTGTAATGCGTTTGTGCGTTTAAATTTCTATCATATTATTTTATTGTATTAAGTTAAAATTTAATTATTTAATATTTTTTATTATTTTACATACTAACGTGTATACTAATTATAAATTTAATACTTACACATTTTATGTGCGAGTGATTTAAATGACATCACTAACCAATGAATTTATCCAATGAATTTAATTTGTCAGTAAATTCTGATTAAATTATTTGTCCTGTAGAAATTTAAAAATATTTATAATATATAAATATATATTATAATACAAATTTAAAATATATTTATTACAAAAATATATTTAAAATATATTTACAAAATAATTATTTTACATTATTATCTGAATAAAAAAAATGTTATAATTACATATTATTATAAATATATTATAAAAGATATATATGTTAGATGCTTTCCTTTATCTCATAATAAAAGAAGCTTGTGTTTTTTTATTGGAATTTAAAGTTAATTTTTTCCCTTTTTATATTGTAAATTCATACTTAGAGGAGAATTTTGATTGTGATCTCGTTATCAAACCATGACCTTCCTCCAAAATTCTCTAACACGATTTCGGATAACGTGAAGAAAGTCATGCTAATTTAGCACGACTTAAGGTTGACGGGTTAGAAGTTGTGCTAACTTGACATAATTTAAATTGTTTTTGAAGAAACCTCACTTTAGTAAAAGAATAGAAAAAAACTATGGTGGCAAAAAAATCCTATTTATGAAAACTCTCCAAACAAAATGTAATGCAGATAAGATAACCATTATATTTCATAGATACTCTATTGTATCTTCTTCTTTCCCTCCTAAAAGACTCTATATTTTATTATAAAGATATTTAACCGTGTATACATTCGTATCACAATCTTTCCAGGTCCAATTATCTTGTTTTCTTACTTGAATAGAAATTGTCCGAGATCAATCATGAACATTTTCAGTTGTTCTTTTTCCCACTCAAACCACTCTCTACGTCATTTTATTGTCCACTACCAACCTTCTCCGCACTAGTGGACCATATTTCATATACTACTTTCATTGTCACACAAATTCACATATAACTGAGGATACTTATCTCTAGGAAGGTTATGGCCAACCTAACAACATTTCTCCCAAAATCTTATCATGTTTGCATAACCCTTAGACAAGATTATATTGGTATTGAACCAAATTCTAGTTTTTCCCTTCTTAAAACACTATCTTTATGTTTGCATAACCCTTAGACAAGATTATATTGATATTGAACCAAATTCTTGTTTTTCCCTTCTTCAAACACTATCTTTAAATTTCTTCACCACCTTAACTCTAGCCTATGTTCACTGTTATCGTCTAAGTTCCTCCATAATCTATACTTTCACCAAAATTTCTTTCCATAAGCCTTCATATCTAATCCTAATTTCCACTTCGATTTTCCTAATAATACAGGCATTTTCCTAATAAGACTAGGTTAAACATTTCATTATCTCTTGTACCTAATCTGATCATCATCTTTCGACATACATATGAGAATTGAAATCGAATTTATGCTTCAATTAAAGTCATAGAATATATAACTACTTCATATATTCTACGTATTGATCGACAATTACTATCTTGTATATAAAGGGAAGAAATTCATTTAGAAATTTTGACGATTCTTCTATCTCAAAAAATACTATTGTGAGTAAAAATAATATTGTGATAATTGTAGTTTACTTATTTTAAATTAACCTGACATAAAATGAAATCTGAACTTAATAATGATTACTTTTTTTGACTGACGATCAATAAGCATTCCACAATTTTCTTTTGACAATGATCTATCAAGCATTCCACAATGTTCTTTTGACAAGTCTCTAGTCCTTAAGTTGGATTGCAGTCAACCTTTCACATTTTCCCTTTGTCTTATTATTTCAAAGTAACTCCTCCTGAATTTTGACCAATGTCAAACAACAACAAAATAGTGTCATTGAAAGTTCTCAATTCAAAGAACACTCACATCTATTTGTCTCTCACTAATGTAATACTAAAATAAATTTATTTAATAATAAAAGTTTTCTTTTTATAAAATTACAAAAATATGTTAAACACCATATACTAGCATTCTAGATACTTTATACATTGATGTTTTGACACACGATCTACCAATAAATAATATATATATTTTTTCGTCTTATCTTATTTTTCTATCATATCAGCATCATATTGTTATTATAATTATTATTTCTATTTTCTCAACCCTCTACCTAAATCCAAAGGTGGGCATAGTCTATATTTTGCAATACTCTCTTGATCCTAACTACACTATTACTTTTGAAAAAAATCAATTTGGATAATTGTATTTTTTCAATTTCCAAGAAAATATTAGTTGTATTATCAATTCTCAAATGAATTACTTTATATGTTTTAATAAATAAAATGTATTTATTGAAGTGTGAACAAATTTAGTTAATTTATTTAGAAATATACTTACAAAAAACTTAAACTGCTTTCATTCATAATCTAAGAAATTAGCACATGAAAAAGAAACTGCACAATCCACGACTATCTTCTGTTTGTCGTTTAGCAAATCCAAGAGCAAGACACATTGCTCAGATTTTAAACACAGTATCATTCTCTTATTTGAACAATTATTTCAAGAAAAAATTATGATTTCACATTCATAAATTCCTTTCAAACTTCATATACCTTACAATTCCTTCCACCTTCCAATTCCTTTCAATAATAGAATATTATATTTAACTAATAAAAATAATAATAGTGTCAAACTATCATATTCCTTTATATACACATTGTGTTTTTGATTGATTGTTTATATATATATATATATATATATATTTTTTTTAAATTTTAAATTGAATTTAATAATTTTTGAAATTATAAAAGAGAAAGAGATCAAAACAAAGTTACATATTGAATATTTATTTTATAAATTTTAATTATATAAAATCAATCCATATTTAATAAAAACTACAAATGCTAGTAGTTTAAAGTTATAACCAGTTTAGGCAAAAAAGGCTTCTTGCACTTTCTATATTCGAATCTGACGCTTGAATAATTTATTTCGAAAAAGAAAAACTTTTTACAAATTCTGTTTGTATGAATCTGGCTTTGTTTTGGTTCTTCGTTCATGCAAGAACCAAAGGTATTCATCCACCTGTTGCATCTGTATGTACACAACTAAAAGAAAGAGAAAGAAAAAGAAAATCCACCTGCTCAATTGATCTTTTCTTTTACTATTTTCATTCAAAGCTCAAACTCAGTAAATTACAGAGTGACTTGCAGACACAAAATGGAAGATAAAAAAGTGTACAATTTATTTGCTTTATCTATTCTTCTAATCTTTTTAATGACTGAATGAGAGAGGAAAGGATGATGAACAAACACTTCCCTTCTGAAAAGGAGATCATATATTCTTCATACAAACAACCAAGTAAATGTGCACCTAATTTTATCTTTCTTTTTCAAAATGTTTAATTATGCACTTTAGGATAAGGATGACAGAGCTAGCACTAACTGTAGAAGTATCTGATAACCCACTTCTTCTACTACACCTTTTCTTTCTATCTAATCCTTTACTACCTAACTACTATACTGAAAATTTCTGGTCTCTACTCTCACAACAATATTTCATCTTTTTCAAGGGTCCTCAGTCACCTTTGGAGAACAATATGCAACAGCCTCTGCAACTGTGAGGAAGATCTTGTCCTCGCCCAGTGTGTTTGCAAAATTGGATGCGTAAAGCTTGTCTGTCACTGCTGGACCAGGATTTGCCAGAACAAGCTTGCATAAAAGGAAGAAGAACTTACGGTAAGATGCTATGCTAGTTACATAATATATCATATTCTAATCACTCATGCATATATATTATGTGCATCTCATTCTTGGGCAGAAGTTAATTAGTTACCTCAACTCCTCTCTTTTCAAGACTTCTGTGTAACTCTTCGAAGGATTGGATGCCACTTGTATCGATATCAGTGACGGCTGCATCATGAACACGAAAGTTAATTAATATACAAAATTAACAAGACGAAAATGAAGCTTTTACTCCGGGAATATTGTAAGGTATAACATAATTAGGATTAAAATAAAGACTCTCACGTGACAATTCAAGTATCAAAAACTGGATTTTTGTGCGGTAGTCTCCTTTCACTTTTTCTTCTTCATCCATCAGCCATCTTATTGTCCTGCAAAAGAGTATATTAAGCGACATGAATACGCTAATTGAAACACAGTTTCATAAAATTACGGTATAATCCTCTTTTAAATCAACCCTCGCTCCTTTCCACCGGATTTATACCTCATTGTAATTACGCAAATTTTATTGTACCTTGAAAAAAATTAAAGGTTTTTGGTAAGATATATTGGATAGAGACTGGGTATTTTCTCATGAATAACAACCGTTCGTATTTTTACATCCACATGTAAATTTTCTCGTATTGTACGTAATGATGTTCCCTATGTTTTGAATCACATATCCGTTCTTAATCCTTAGGCATTTAGATTACTGTCAAAACGCTTTTTCAATTAAATTAGTGTACAGATTGGATTGTTTCACTTCAGTTTATTCAAAGGAGTACAGTATAAAACAATTTCTCATTGTAAACGAATAAACAAGGTCTTTACCTTTCTTTGACATAGTTGGAGTTGGAAAAATATATTGCAGAATCAACTCTTACAATCAGTACACCTGGAACCTTACTAGCTTCTGGATATTGTTGGATGTTTCTATAGACAGTAGTCCTAGGAATCTTCCCCAGAATTGCTGTTCGGGGTCTTGTTACTTGTAGTAGAATCTTTGCAAAGGATATAGAGACCTGCCATAGAATGTAGCAATTAACATACGAAATAAACAAGATTAGTCAGAGATTACTTTGACCTTATATAGAGCATAAGATAACAAAGCATTGATTATAGCACTTACAGCAATTAGAAGTCCTATCTCAACTGAGACAAAAACAACCCCAAAGAATGCACCCATGCAAGCGACAAAGTCAAATTTATCTATCTTCCAAATCAAAATTGCTGCCTCATAGTCTATAAGGTTGATGACAGCAGAGATGATGATGGCAGAAAGAATGGCATTTGGAGTATACTTAAAAAGCGGAGTGATGAATTCCAGGGTTAAGAACACAACTACTGACATCACAATATTAGAGACTGCTGTTTGGCAACCAGCCATGAAATTTACAGCTGACCGAGAGAAAGAACCTGCAGGTACCAAGAGTATAGATCAGAAGAGGCTAAAAAACTTTATAAATCACTAGACCACAAAATAATTATAGTCCCAAATTCTCTTTATGCACAGGTAGACATTAAACTCTATAGACGTAGATCCAACTTTATCTGCCTAGTATTTTGTTTTTCCCATTTTTGCTTGATATTTCATAGCTAAAAGTAGATATTTATGACACAAGACCACTTGTTATATATTCCTTAAACTTGCAATTTTGATGACAAGAAATAGTTAGATTCATAAACCTTGTCTACGAGCTTACCAGTTGCCACATAACAGGAAGTCATCGAACCGACAACATTCATTGCTCCTAGTGCAACCATTTCTTTGTTTCCATCCAGTTGATAGTCCTTCATAGATGCAAATGTTCTTCCAATTGCCGAGGCTTCCTAGCAATCAAAATGTAATGGTTTAATTAGAAACTACAGGAGTAAAATGGACGGATACTCTTCAAGAGAAGTATTGGTGTCAAAGCTACTCACAGTCAATGCTATCATGCCTGCCACGATGCCAATTTTAAAACCTTTTCCAAGGTTTTCCCCTGTTAAATAAAGATCTTTAACTGATGATGGATTGATTCCTTTTTCTATTTTTCTCACCTTCACATATCAATAGACAAAAACTTCAGTTTTGCTGTAACTAATATTATGTCACTCTTGCCATCAGTTGGTCCTAAAATACGCTATCAGTCTTTTGACGAGAATAAACATATACTTACAATTTCTACTCCTTGCTTATCTGCACGGGTTATGAATACAAAAAAAGTGGACAAAATAACGGATATCAACGGAGCAATTGCTGGCAGCCAGAATAATCTCCTGTTTTTCTTTCCCTGATGCAATAATATGAAAGAATGATAAAACAATTTACGAAATCCTAACGATTAATTAGGGAATAATAGCAAAATGCATGAAGGGGTGGTATAATGTCTTACAATGTATTTGGCGACCAGAAGAAAACCCAAAAAGCTAGCTCCGATGACTATAGTTTGCCAGTTCCACTGCAAGATAAGTGTTATCAATTATTAGTCAATTTTGTGTTCAACATACACACACCAGTGACACCAACAGTTGGCAATTTTAAATTTAGGCACGGACTTGTTCAGATCAGGACTCCTGGTAATTAATAATTAGCATGTATATTGAGAGAGAGAAGGAGAGTATACTCCATGATGGGCTGTATTGAATACTGAATGCATCACAGAGATAATATCAGTTTTCGTTGTGAACATTTTAGTTTTAATGCCAAGGAAACCCTTGAGCTGTTGAAGGGAAATTGTGATAGCAGCACCCCCCATAAAACCGACAATAGCAGCATGGGATAGGAAGTCAATCAAGAATCCTAACCTGATTGAAAAAAATAAATAAATAATGCAACCGTAAGATTATATGGTGTGATATAAAACATTGTAACATTCGTGTAACTGGTAGCAGTTGCACAAGACATAAACTTCAGTGGTTGAAATGTCTAAATGCAAAATCCATATATTGGGCGGTAGTGTTGTCATACCTAAGAATACCAAGCGTTGCTTGAGTAATTCCAGCAAAAAAAGTGGCTGTAAAAGCAAGTCGCTGATATTCTGCCGCATTTTTAGTAGGATCAATCTCATTACTAAGTAAGGTCCCCAACAAGAGAGAAACCACTGCTACAGGTCCTATAGCAATATCACGAGAGCTACCCATGACAGCATAGATCAATGGTGGAACAAAACTCGAGTCTGTAAACGAGTAGAAAGAACAAAATGCAAAAGGATCAGTCTAACGTGCAAAGAAAAAAATTGAGCTATTGGTGAGAGGCAAGTAGAGTCTTACACAGTCCATACTGTGGAGGCAAATGTGCAAGCCTGGAGTATCCAATATCCTGTTTTTCAGCCAAGCATTAGAAGTTAGAACCTTAAAAAATGGGGCATGCAACATGAATTATTCTCGTAGCTTCAAAAATTGAAATACACTGTAAAGCAAACTTAAGTACCTGAGGAATGCAAAGACTCGCAATAGTGAGACCAGATATTAAATCCCCTCTAAATTTTTTAAGGTTGTAACTTCTTCCCCACTTAAGTATTGGGAATATGGCCTCAATGCCGAGGATGAACTTCCTTGATTTAGATTGATCTTTGAAGGGTCTTAGAGGATCATCAGAAAAGAAAGTTTCTTTAATGGTGGCTTGGAATTCCTTGAAGAGGTTCTGTCTTGGAGGAATTGCCACTTTGTAGACTCGTGGTGCCTGACCATGTGAAGAAGACGACATACTTCTCAGATCGACCTCTTTAGTATCAAGATTTTGATCAGCAGGAGGACCCATTGAAGTCATCAACCGGGACCTTCAGTCTGTAATACAGGGAAAAGTCATAACCAGAAATACTGGAAAAAAACAAGGACTTCGAGGAGTGTGATTAGCAATCACAAAATATACCATGTTGCTTAAAATTCTAATATATAGTCCAATAATGAAGATAATGAGGCACGTAATATGGAATTTTAGATGTTGATTTATGATTGATAGTTCCTACTTAGTATGAGAAAATTCTGAAATGTTTACCAACCTGAATAGAGGAGGAGGGGATACTTGATAGAAGATTTGAGTGGTCACTGGTTCAAGCTGCAATGCCTTCTTAAGCAGGTAAGCTTTGGATTACAACCTCAAAGACTTCATCTTTCAGGTCAATGTTCTCAAGCTGGGAATGGAAAACAAGACCTTATAATGTGTGAACCGGATCGAATACATGTCAAAATCATGCATTAAAATGCTTAATTTTCAATCCTGACCAAACTACCCTGAAATTAATTCACCCAAGTCAGAAAGTCTTATAGCAAGTATATCTGTCGTAACGTCAGAAGAATGGCGGGGAATACGATAAGTATTGTTTAGGGAGCAAACTTAGTACATCTAGAATTCAATAAATTACATTACAATATGCAATTTCTAGGTGCTTTTTTAAAACTCACGAAGTCAATAAAGCTTAAATAAGAAAAAGACAAAGAAGTTAAACATGTCAATGGCAACCATCAATTGGAAGTACTAGTTCCTGGAGTGGAATTGTGAGCCGATTTATTATGTCAAATCTCAAGACTAATTTGATCGAAAGAAAGATTTCGCAGATTTTATGATGACTACCGAGATGTCTAATGTAAGCTAAAGAAAATCAGAGACTACAGTTCTCATTAAGGAAGAGTGATGGCAAAATTTTGTATCCAATTAACAGTACAAGTAAATGGTCTTTGTATGCACCTCTTCACAAGCACGAGCACGTGCACCTCTTCACAAGCACGAGAACGAGCACGAGCACCTCTTCACAAGCACGAGCACGAGCATGAGTGAACTCACGCACCAGTCCCTCTCACTTACAAAACAATACATACAAAAAATTCTCAATTATCATCTTTTCTAATTCCTGAATAATACAAAACACGTAACTCCCAGACAAGATTAGAAAGGAATCAAATTCTTAAACCTGAACAAAAATTCAAAAAACCATAAAGTCATTCCAAACGGAAATAAACAACATTCAAAAAGTCCAAAGTCCAAACCGTGTTTTGACTGTCCAACAGAGTCACAATAATTGAATCTCCATGAATAACTTACTAATGTGAAGATCAATATATAATAATTACCACATCCTTATCAGATTAAATGCAGATCCATAATTTACATCCATGGAATGCATTCTACAAATACCAATAGATAATAGCATAAGTTCTCATCAACGTAGCGCCGCAGAATTTACTGAATTTCACTTTATATGGCAGCAGGGTAAAACTGTAAAGAACATGACAGCATAATTCATTCCGAACTAGACAACCAAAATGTGGACTTTTCCCAAGTCCCAGCCCTTTATGATTTATGAACCACCAAGTGCTTATTCGAAAATCGTTTGGAGAATAGTCTAAAATAGACTCCCAACATTCCTAGGCTTCTAATGCAAGCCATTGCCAGTGGAGGATTCCTCTTACACTAACACCAAAAGTATTCTTTTTTCTTCACAAACTCACTTTAACCCTTCCCATGTCAGAATTCGTGTAAAGCACAAAAAAATATACAAAGGCAGAATGACCTACAACACACGGAAGTGGGGAAAAAAAGAGAAAACGAACAGACAAATTTATACATGCTATATATATTTATAAATATATGATGATATTAATACCCAGAAATTAAAAGAGTAAACTGAACAGGTTGGGCTTCCACTCCCCACGTACCATTACCATCGGTTTTCCTTCTCACATGTCTCTCTGAAAAGACTCCACTTCTACTTTTGATCGTAAAAGCCAGAGCAGAAAAAGTGACAAACGCAGCAGGGTTTGGGAACGGAGCAGTTACATTAAACCTGGCACAGTCAGCGAATAGTTTGTCCTTAAACATGTTGTGTTACAAAAGAACTTTGTTAATAAATTTATTTAAGGAAAACAAATAACCCCAATTACTGTCCAGGTTCGATGAATCATTTGGGTTCTGTTCCAGGTTTTAATTCTTGAATCTGAACCTACAATAAGGTCTGGTTAACAATCGTGAACCGCGGAGGACAAACCCTATTTGGTCGCCCATGAAAAATGTGTATCCAATTGTCCGACAGCAAGAGAAATTAGAAAAGAAGATCCCCAAATAAAAAATAAAAAGGTTAAAGCTAGCTAATGTCCCCACGATACCTTTCCAAGGTTTATAAAGTTTATTTTAATATGGAGTACAATTATTATTAATACTTGCATGATAACATTGCGTTTATTGTTGAAGTCTCATTTTATATTTCTAAAATAAAAAATAAAAAATATTAAAATTTGACACTCCAAAACAAAGAAGATGCAGTAGTAATCACTCTATTAAAAATGTTGTAACGTGCAACTTTGGTAGTGTGATTGAAAAGTTAGAGAGGGATAGAAAACGTAGGCTAGCTTATGTTTTTTTTTATAGTTTATTTAGCAAATGAAAAGTGAGTGGGAGAATGGTGTTTTTGCGATGCTTGGGCTTGGCGAGGGACCCACGCTTATGTAATATGGTTTGAAGTTTGATGAAGGACGACATAGCGTCTACATTCAAAGTCCGCATGTGGGGATGCTACTGCGGGCCTTTCAATATTCAAAGTTTGAGCATGCACCTTTTTAACTTTCACTCCGCTGATATAAATAAAATTTAAACATTTGTCTTACTTTTTACTTTTACAATTAAAGAAATTGCTATCATATTTAATGGATCCATTCTACTCAACTCTTCAATTAGAATCTTTTGTATCATTACGTTGTCTTACTATATTATTTTATTTATTTATTTGGATTTTTATCTCTAAGATAACTCTTAGGTTTTGTAAGCTCATAGGCATTACATGATGGAATTAACAAAAGGCTTATTTTTCTATCTTCAAATTCACCATAATCTCATTGGCCTACGTGTGAGGCTGGTGGCATGTTAGGTCATATGTCTGACCCGATAATTGGTCATTTATGGCATGTTAGGAGATATGCCTAATCCGATAGTTGGTCATTTATTGTCGTTTCTTGACCTATGAGGGAGTACAAGTCAAGAGATCTCAATCAATTAGCCTTAACTACTCAATTAAGACAGGATCATGACCATAAAACGGAGGAGTTGGAATTCAGTCTATATATACCAGTTTATGCTCTAAAAAAAGGATCATCTAATACACAACATATGAAGTACTCTCAACTCATATTTTATCCTAATACTCCTATACTCATTATATTTTGTACTCTTACTGACTTGAGCGTCAGAGTGTCATAGCAGGAGAAACCCCCTCATTCCCGAAGGTTGAATCACTAGAATATTATAAGTTATTATTTTTATTTTATAAATTATTAATATTGTTTCTTTGTGTCATCGTAAAATGTAATAAGGTGCTTTTATGAATAATGAATTTAATTTTTTATATACCTTAATATAGATGAAAACTTATGTTTTTATCTAATTCTGAGGTATTGTGTCCTATTGGAGTTAGCAAATCAAAATTGTAAATTTTGTATAAAATGTTGATATGTTTATTTTTTTTTATCAGCAAAGAATGAAATTAAATTAAGAGGGATACAAAAGGGGTATCCTAACCCTTTTACATAAACCAAATCACATTAAGAATCACCAAGAATAAAGAGATGAACAAACACCCAAGAAACAATAGATAGATAAAGTTTGTTGCATAAGCTATACATCCTATTCCACCTAGCACCGTGCTCGTATTGGAATGCTATAAGCACTGCAAACTGCAGCTACAAAACCATCAAAATACACCAAAATATTGGTTATCTCCACCACCTCATTGACATTCCTTCTACCCAGCTTGTAGTGGCACGATTGTAGCACTTATCACAAAATTAATCACTTCAATGCAGCAACTTCCATTCGCTCCTTTTTGGACTTTGGCTTCCCCCTCTTTGCTCCTTTTAAGCTCACTTTTATCAGAAACCAACTTCCTACTTGCCAGGGTCCATCTCGCACTTAGATTGGTTGGAGTTTACAACTTCGACTTACATCCCCCACCATGTCTAAATCCCCACCACAACCTCTACTGCTACCATCCACATGTGAGACCACTAGTTGATAAGTAAACACACTTAGGGATTTCCACAACAACCAAAAAAACCACATAAAAAACACAGTTTTTGTTTCCTGCAAAAAGAACCCTGAACCAACATACACCCTGCCTCTATTGGTCTGTTATAAGACACATCAAAACAGAATCCTCCATCATGTCCTTATCATTCTTTTTGACTCTCTTGCATACAAGCACATATGTCCTTTCCATCTTGCACCAGCTGCAGGCCGTGACAAACCCACCAACACCTCCAACCAACTATAAATCCAGTATAGGCCGTAGTCTTAAAACTCTTGGAATCTGGGAGTCCTGATTATAACTTCTAATGCAAAACATTGAATTAAGAATCCAATCTACGAAAGAATAAGTAAAGGAATGCACCTTGTGCTTCATCCAAAGCCAGGATTTGAGTTGAGCCTTCTGAAACACCTCTTCCGCATCTACTAGCCCTTTTTTGAATACAATCAGGTTCCTTTGGTCCCAGATACACCTAATAACAGATGCCCAAACACCTTTCCATACCAGGTTTTGCTTCTTGCTAGCATTGCTCAGATAAAAACTCATAAAGTGTAGATTTAAATCATTATGTTGAACAAAAGAGATACCTATCCATTTGAAGCACAAGGACAATACCCATTGTGCGTATTTACACTCCAAGAAGATATGTTGACAAGACTTCTCCTTAAGCTGACACATTGCACATAACGTAGATTCCATCATCACCCCTCTCCTACTCAAACTCACCCTTGTTGGGATTCTATCCAGCAGCACTCTCCAAGCTGTCACAATCACATTTGGGAATGCCTTAGTCTTCCAAAGGAAATTAAACACATCGGATTGGGTTCCACGAGACTGCTTGGCAAGGCACTCATAAGCAGAATTCACAAAAAAAAGGTCGGGTTCTTCCTTCCCCCACACCTGCACATCCACATCATTCCTTCTCATTAGTGCCCCTGATAGCAGTGTAAAGAGGTCTGCTTCCAGTGATGATTCCCACTCAAACCTGGCACGCCTCCATGTCAGCCTCCATCTCCAATCCGAATTAATCCACACACCAACTTCACCCACTATTTGCCCCTGGTTTAAGGATAGGGAGAACAATCTAGGAAACAAGTATTTGAGATCAGAGCTCCCAACCCACACCTCTTCCCAAAACTTTACTTTGTCTCCACACCCTAGTTTCCAACTTAGTTCTTCTTGAAACCATCCTTTTCCTCCTCCCTCCTTGCACACTTTATAGAGATCTTTCCACCACCAAGAGTGGAGTTTGACTAGTGAATGGACGCTTCCAGGCTCCAACCCATACTTTGAGTCCAATAACTCCTTCCACCTTCCTTCCTCTTGAGAGATACAATGCCATCTCCGTTTAGCTAGGAGAGCATGGTTTAACTTTCGTATTTCTCTTAAACCCAATACTCCCTCCTCTTTAGGTTTGCACACATCTTCCCAACTAACCCAGCAAATTGGCTTGCTTTCTTTCCCCCAACCCCATAAGAATCTCCTTTGGATAGAGGTAATCCTCTTACAGACTGAGTCAGGGGCTTTGAAAAGGGAGAGATAATACAGAAGTATAGCAGATATGACAGAGTTGATAAGACAAATTCTCCCTGCCATGGATAAAAATCTTCCTTTCCACACACTGAGCTTCGCTTTTAACTTGTTAACGACCGGATCCCAAAACTACTTCTTCCTGGGGTTACCTCCCACTTCAAGGCCCATATATTTAAACGGTACTCCCATTTGTTTGCAGCTCAACGTCTTTGTATAACATGCTACATCACTACTTTGAACATTGATGCCTGCAAGCTTTGACTTATGGAAGTTGATCTTCAACCCTGAGGCTAATTCAAACCCCCTTAGGATGACCTTCAAGGTTACCACGTTGTTGAAGGAGTCTTCACATAGAAAAATAGTGTCATCCGCAAACTGGAGGATGCACAACTCAATCTCCTTCCTTCCAAACTTGAGACCCATCAGTAAAGTGGTTTTGCTAGCACTTCTAACTATCCCAGCAAGGCCTTCAACTACAACTAGGAAAAGGAAGGGTGCAAGTGGGTCTCCTTGCCTTAACCCTCTAGTCGGCTTGAATTCCTCCGTAGGGCTCCCATTGACTAACACAGACACAGTGGCGGATTCCAGACATCCTCTAATCCATGCGATCCAGAGGTTGTGAAACCCCATCCTGGATATCATATCATATAAGAACGCCCATCTAACCGAGTCCTATGCTTTTTCGAAGTCCACTTTTAGGCACAACCCTCTTCTCCCACTTCTCCTTAAATCCTCAACAACTTCATTGGCCATAAGAACACTGTCTAAGATCCCTCTTCCTTTCACAAAGGCTGATTGGCATTCATCTATCAAAGAGGGCAACACCTTCTTCATTCTACTAGCTAAAACCTTCGAAATAATCTTGTACATAGCTCCAACTAATGAGATGGGTCTATATTGCTCGAGCTTGGACGAGTCCCACACTGCCACACTGCATCCCTAATCTCTTTCTCAGAGAAAGATGCTAGGAGACCCTCGTCGTTATCAGTCGAAGATAGCGACTTGAATTCAACTTCATCCAGTCTTACCCCTAAATCTTTCGTTGCTTTGAATCTAGCTTCGAAAAACTTCTTTGCTTTTGAACGGACAGTGCTTGGTTCCTCACACCAATGGTCCCCCACCTGGACGCCCTTCACTTCGTTTCTAAGCCTTCTCCACCTCAAGGAGGAATGAAAGAACCTAGTACAGGAATCACCATTCTTGAACCAGTTAGCTCTCGCATTCTGACTTCTATAAAAAATTAAGCCTTTTAAACTTTTCATTTTGAAACAATCTCGTATTTCTTTGGCAAAAATTAAGAGAATATTACTTTAAACAAGAGAAATAATATTTTTAATATGAACATACGGAAATATATTAAGGAATGTAGGTTTTTATATAAGAAATCATGTTTGTGTGATTCAGTGTTATTAATATTTTATTTATTTTCTATTTAAAAATATTAAGAACTATTTTAGTTAGTGAAATGGTATTATGGTAGTAACTTATAAAGCTCTTATATTTCTTATTATGTTGATTAAAACAATTTAAGTATTAATTAAATAATTAAATGTAGGGATATCGTGTGCGGAAGCGTGATAATTTCAACCAAAGATTATGAGAAATTAAAGTAACAAGTAAAGTGAGAATGATACCAGAATTTTTAGGTGGAAAACCCCTTTAAATAGAGGTAAAAAACCACTGGCGAGAGAGCCAAAACTTCCACTATAATGGTACTGTGAGTACAAAGAATTCCTATCAGGCTAATGATAAATAGCTCCAAAACAAATTCTCTCTATATGGGTTAAACACTTACACCCAAGAGCAGAAATAGAGAGTATAGGAAAAGAGAGAGGAAACAAGTGCGTGTTGCTGTTTGTTATGTTGTTACATTGCTTGAAGGAAGCCACTATATATAGTGGTTCTAGGAGACAACAATAATAAATACAATTAATGGTAATTAAGGTCACATTGATTGCAATTAATTGTGGTAATTAACCTCCCATTGATTGCAATTGATTGTGACAATTAACCTCCCATTGATTGCGATTGATTGTGGCAATTAACCTCCCTTTAATAACAATTAATTATCAACGGTAAGTAACCTCCCATTTATACCAAGATAACGGTAAAGGTGAGTCATAACCCACAAATCTCCACCTTGACTTGCCTTTGACTGGAACACTCTCTTGCCATGAAGCCTTGATTAAGTATGGATAATACCAGCTAAGTTCAGGCAATGATCGAACTTAGCCAATGGAAGTGGCTTGGTCAACATGTCTGTAGGATTTTCGACCGTATGAATTTTTCAACAATTATATTTCCTGTATCAACAATGTCTCAGATAAAATGGTGTTTAATTTCAATGTGCTTGGTCCTTGAGTGATACTTGTTGTTCCTGGTTAAGTGGACAACACTCTGACTATCACAAAACATAACAAGAACATCTTGTTGAAAAACCAAGTTCATTTACCAAGCCTCAAAGCCATATAGCCTCTTTCATACCTTCTGTAGCAGCGATATATTCTGCTTCAGTGGTGGACAAAACCGCAATGGCTTGAAGTGAAGAATACCAACTGATAGCAGACCCACATAGAGTAAAGATGTAAGCTGAAAGTGACCTTCTCCGATCTAAATCACCACCATAGTCAGCATCAACATAGCCAACTGCTCCTCCGGGATCGACTCTATGTTGATCAAATACCAAACTAAGATCTGGAGAACCTTTCAGATAACGAAGTATCCATTTAACGGCTTCCCAGTGTGCCTTGTCTGGATTATGCATGAACCTGCTAACAATGCTAACAACATAAGCTAAATAAGGTCTAGTACATACCATAGCATACATGAAACTTCCAATTGCATTCGAATACGGGACATGTGACATGCGTCTTTTGTCCTCGTCTGATTTTGAACACTGATCTGATGACAACTTGAAGTGGGCGGCAATTGGAGTATTAACAGCTTTGCAATCTCGCATTTCAAATTTGTTGAGCATCTTAAGAACATACTTCTTTTGTGATAGAAAAAGTTTTCCAGCTTGACGATCTCTGTTGATCTCCATTCCCAAAATTTTATTGGCAGGACCTAAGTCCTTCATATCAAATTCACTACTAAGTTGGGCCTTTAACTTGTTAACTAAAGATTTATCTCTTGCGGTAATCAACATGTCATCAACATATAACAACAAGTATATAAATTACCCATCAGATGTCTTTTGAAAATAAACACAGTTATCATAGCTACTTTTGGAGTATCCATGTCCAATCATGAAAGAATCAAACCTCTTATACCATTGTCTTAGTGATTGCTTCAAGCCGTAGAGAGATTTCTTCAAACGACATACATGGTCCTCCTTTCAAGGAACAACGAACCTCTCAGGCTTCCGGATGTAAATCTCTTCCTCAAGATTACCATGAAGAAAAGCAGTTTTCACATCTAACTATTCCAGCTCCAAATCATACAAGGCAACTAAAGCAAGTAATATACGTATTGAAGTATGACGAACAACAAGAGAAAATACTTCATTAAAGTCAATACCTTTCTCTTTATCAAAACCTCTTACAAAAAATCTTGCTTTATTCCTTGTACTCTCAACACCAGGGATCCCTTCTTTTCTCTTAAAGATCCACTTGCAACTAATGACTCGTTTTCCTTCTGGTAACTTCACCAATTCCCATGTTTCGTTTTTTAGAAGACTCTCAACTTCTTCTTGCATAGCAGCAATCCACTTTGTTGAGTCGTCATTAGAGATAGCTTCAGAGTAATTCTTGGGTTCACCTTCTTCACCCATCTCTTGTGCAATAGTTAAAGCATAAGCAATGTTGGCAGATTCTGTAATTAATCTTTGAGTTGGTTTTCTTGGTCTCTGTTGTGGAAGTTCTTGAGCTATATACCACGGTTGTGGTAACCCTCGTCATTTAGGTGGACATTGCTCACGTGGACTCAAATGTTCATTTGTACCATCAATAGCAGTGACTTGATCTCCTTGAGTACTGGAGGAATTGGGAACGTCTTCCTCATGAGCAAGTGTTTTAATCTCAAACTCCACCTTCTCTCGAGCATCTTCCTGGTCACCTGTATCAATTGAGGAAATGACAGTATCTTTTACAGAAGAGAGCATAGCATTTTCATTAAAGGTCACATTCCGACTGTGAATTACTTTATGAGATTCTGGGTCATATAAACGATAGCCTTTAATCTCTAAGCCATAACCCAAGAAAATGCACTTCTTAGCACAAGGTTCTAATTTTCCCTCGTTTACATGAGAATAAGCAGGGCAACCAAATATTTTAAGATTAGAATAATCAACAGGGTTACCTGACCAAACTTCTTCTGGAATGTTGCAATCAATTGATCTGTTAGGAGAGCGATTTATCAGATAACATGTTGTTGAAGCCGCTTCAGCCCAAAAAGATTTGCTCAAACCAGAAAGGGAGAGTATGCAACGAACTCTCTCTAGGATAATTCTATTCATTCTTTCTGTAACCCCATTTTGTTGTGGAGTACTTGGGATGATGAAGTGTCAGGAAATGCCTTCCTTCTTGCAGAAATCATTGAATTCATTCGAACAGAACTCAAGGCCATTGTATGTCCTTAACCTCTTTATCTTCTTGCCAATCTGATTCTCAATCAATAATTTCCACTCTTTAAAAGTGGAAAATGCTTCATTCTTATGTTTGAGAAAATACACCCACAGTTTTCGTGAGAAGTCATCAATAATTGTCATCATATAACGACATTTACCTCTGGAGGGAACTTTTGACGGACCCCAAAGATCTGAATGAATATAATCCAAAGTACCTTTGGTTCTGTGTATGGTTTTAGAAAAACTAACCTTTTTCTGCTTACCAAAAATGCAATGTTCACAGAAATCAACCTTTCCAGTACAGTGATTATCAAGGTGACCCTTCTTCTTGAGGATTAGAATTCCCTTCTCACTCATGTGGCCTAATCTCATATGCCACAACTTGGTGTTATCTTTGTTGGGTGAGGCAACAGCTGCAGAACCTGTAACTGTTGAACCCTGCAGCACATACAAACTATCACATCGAATTTCCTTTAGTAACACAAGAGCTCCTTTAGACACTTTTAAAACTCCACCTTCAGCTGAGTATCTACACCCATGAGATTCAAGGGTGCCTAAGGAAATGAGATTTCGTTTCAACTCAGGGACATATCTGACACCTGTTAAAGTTCTAACAATTCCATCATGTGTCTTGATTTTGATTGTTCCTTCACCAACAACTTTGCATTGAGCATCGTTTCCCATCAAAACAAGACCATTATAAACTGGTTCATATGTGGTAAACCAATCTCTATTGTGAGACATGTGAAAAGTACAACCAGAATCAAGAATCCATTCATTTTTAGACCTTTGTTCAGTGTTGGAAGCTACAAAATAATCCCCATCAGATTCAGTTTCAACAATACTAGCTTCCGCAAATTTTTCTGGTTGTTTACCATTTCCTTTATCTTCTCTATCTTGCTTATTTTTCAATTTATAACATTCAGATATCTCGTGTCCCTTTTTCTTGCAATAACGACAATATTTGGAGTTCTTGCGTCTAGATTTTGACCTAGATTTATACTTATTGTTCCTACCTTTCTCTTGGTTTCTCCCTCTAACTACTAATCCTTCACCAGAACTTTCAGAATGAAAGTGAGTATCAAATTTTTCTTTGGCTAGTAAATTAGTCTTGACATCATCAAAGCTTAAGGTAAGATAATTACCGTATAACATAATTTCTTTGAATTGTCGATGCGAGGGTGGTAGAGAAACAATAAGTAGAACGACTTTATCCTCATCATCAATTTTAACATCCAAATTTTCCAAATCAATAATGATGGAATTAAATTCATCAAGGTGAGATTGGATGGGAGTACCTTCAGACATTCGGAGTGTAAAGAGTCGCTCCTTTAACCGGAGTTTGTTTGCAAGACTTTTGGTCATGTATAGAGACTCCAATTTACTTCATATGTCGGCTGTAGTTTTCTCGTTGATGACCTCACGCAACACCTCACGGGACAAACATAACTGGATTGCAGACAATGCCTTTTCATCCATCTCATCCCACTGCTCCTCCGTCATAGTAGTTGGTCTCATCATTTTACCTGCCAGAACTTTCTTTAAACCATTCTGGGTGAGAACAGCTAGCATCTGAACTCGCCAGATAGCAAAGCCGATTTTACCATCAAATTTCTCAATATCCAATTTTGACATTATTGAACAATAGATCTTGGTTGAATTATCGAAAAGCTCTGATACCAATTTGTAGGGATATCGTGTGCGGAAGCATGATAATTTCAACCAAAGATTATCAGAAATTAAAGTAACAAGTAAAGTGAGAATGATACCAGAATTTTTAGGTGGAAAACCCCTTTAAATAGAGGTAAAAAACCACCGGCGAGAGAGCCAAAACTTCCACTATAATGGTACTGGGAGTACAATGAATTCCTCTCAGGCTAATGATAAATAGTCCCAAAACAAATTCTCTCTATATGGGTTAAGCACTTACAACCAAGAGCAGAAATAGAGAGTATAGGAAAAGAGAGAGGAAGCAAGTGTGTGTCGTTGTTTTTTTATGTGGTTACATTGCTGGAAGGAAGCCACTATATATAGTGGTTATAGGAGACAACAATAATAAATACAATTAATGGTAATTAACGTCCCATTGATTGCAATTGATTGTGGCAATTAACCTCCCATTGATTGCAATTGATTGTGGCAATTAACCTCCCTTTAATAACAATTAATTATCAACGGTAAGTAACCTCCCATTTATGCCAAGATAACGGTAAAGGTGAGTCATAACCCACATTAAATAAAATTAATTTGATGCCATAGTAATAAATTGGAAATTTTTGTTACAAATTTGAAAATAAATACTGCCACACATTTTAATTAGAAGAAAAAATTATATGAATACAAATTAATTATTTTAAAGTATACTTGGTAAGAATTGAGTTTATTAAATATTTGTGAAATATTTGTTAATGGTGTTTATATTTCTTTTGGTTGAATTCATCCTGTGCTAGATTTTATTTGGTTAAATATTTAAGTGGTGTTTATGGAAACAACATATTCTAATATTATAACAAATAGTTTACATTGAACTACGCCTCATCTCCCATAAATCAACATCTGAGCACAAAACGTCCTCATGTGAGCATTAGGATCTTGCAACCAAGTGAATAAACTAACCTTTGGAATGACATAGTGGGATGATATTGGTTCATCTAGAGGACTATTTTCGAGAAGGGTTAAAACTACTACTTTGCTTTATGACTAGATAATTATGATGTTATCATTTGATAAAATTTCCTCCTTCTTCTATTAAAAGTGTTCTTGCATAAGTAATGACTCTCCAATAACGAGACTCTTATTTTTCTTTCACAACTCTTATGAATCTTGTAATGAATACCAAAATATGTTATCAAAGAGTTTAGAAAATCCCTCCCTTTGTTTATAATTGAATTCTCCCTACAATAGCAATTAAATCTCTTCAACTTTACTATCCTTTATCTCTTTCATATTTTCTTATATTTTATTTATTATATATATTTTATTTACTTACAATGTTAATCCAATTTTTATTTTTATTTCTATTGTGATAATTTATTTAAAAATTAAAGTTATAAATATAATAAATCATTAAATAAATTCAAAATATTTCACTTCCTTTTCTTTTTTAGTCATCTCTCTCTAAAGTTTCCCTTTCCCTTCTCTCTTCAATTTCTCTCACATACCTCATCTATTTCAAAATTTGATCACGCATGTAGCTGAGGACAGAGGGTCTATTTCTACCCGATCAAATTTTCAAACAGAGTAAGTTCATTTTTACTCTAAAGATCATTTATTCTCTCGACTTGATTAAGCTTATACTAAAATTTTGTAATATTTGGATAATTTGCTATAGGTTTCTATATTTTGGAGTGGTTCCCCTATTTGAGGTAGAATTTCATCGGAATAAGGAATTTCAGGTAAGGGAAGCTAACTTTAATTTTTAATAGGACCCTAGACTAGAAGATCTGGATTGGAAGGGATGTGGTCCCAATATTAAATTTCTCTTGCAGGGACGTTGTGTGTTTATATATTGTGTTGTTTGTTTATATACTATTTAAACTTGTAAAAATATTAGATTTTGATGGTTTAGTATTTAACTCTTGTTTGTTTTATGTTAAATAGACTTTTGAATGTGGTGGACCACATTTTGAATGATACTATATGATGATGATGATATGGAATTGACACTACAAGAAATAATGATGGTAGAGTCCCCAAAAGAGCGATACGAATAGTAAAAAAGAGACTCTACATGGGACTAGTGTGAGTTTAGCGTCCCAAAAGAAATTAAAGCTAATGTTTTGGTGGCTATGCATTAGAGACGACCTCCAATGGGACACAAATTTACAAGGTAGTGTTAGCTAAGCTTACATAAAGAAAAATATATTATTTAACTATAGTGTAGGTTTAGGGGACACTAAAATGGCTATAAAATTAAATAATTATTAAGAAGTGGACTTTAAGTATTTCCACCCACTTATATACTATGAAATGGTCATAATCTATAGTCGATGTGAGATCTCCAACAACACACCCCCCTCACGTCGAGACTAACAACTCGTGCATGAGACTATATATTATGGGTGGTCCGATAACGAATCGATAGTAGGTGGCCCGATAAGTCCAACAAACAATTGCTAGGTGATATTATATTAAGAAGTGGACTTTAAGCCTAACTCAACCTCATAAAACTACCTTATAAGGTAGGGTTTACACCCACTTATATACTATGAAATGTCCTAATATCTAGTCGATATGGGATCTCCAACAATAATTAAACTTAGAGTCGTCATTGGGGACACTACCTGGGAAACAAATATTAGTGTCGCCTAGACCTACGCTAAATTTAATAAAATATTAACTTACATCCATTTTGTGTCCCCATTCTCGACGCAATATCATTCTGCAACTTATTTTTTTTATTGCATCTACTTTGTATCCACATTCTAGACGCTAACTTATTATTATTATTTTAATAATTTTTAACTTGCATCTACTTTGTGTCCACATTCTAGACTCAATTTATTTCGTCACTTATTTTTTTTCTCATTGTATCTACTTTGTGTCCCCATTCTAAATGCTAACTTATTATTTTAATAATTTCTAGTGTGAGTTAAAGGTCTCCATTGTGGACAAAATGTTTGACATTTATTTTTGTGTCCAACTTGAGTAGACTTCACCCTTGCTAGTGACTTCTTTTTTATAGCCCTCACTTTTTGTTGGAAGCCAAAGTGGATTTTTCTTATAGTGTGAATTCATACATTTGGTATAATGTATGGATTGATGTTTGTTTATGTATTAAGTATTGATGCCTATGTGGTAACAGAGATTTCCGAACTTCACTGATGATCTAAGTCACATAGATTAAGATATCAGGTGGTGAGAAGCTTATGTGAGAGTTTATGCACACCGTGACATATGAGATGCACAACTTGGGTTGTATTGAACTTATCCTGGTCCTTTCTGTGCGATGAATGTACTATGTACACGAGCAAATGATCACACAGATGCAGGAGAGCCTGGAAGGCTTTAGAGTTTGTTTTGATTTATGAATTGTAAATATTTGTATTTCTATAAGCTCTGATCATGTATTAGAATTTGTTTTAAAAACTCTAAGCTTGTATAGAAACCTATAAAACTTATATTATATAGTTAGATGTATTTTTAGGATGTTACAAAACATATTTAAATTAATTTTTTTACTAATTGATTTTTTTACTCATATTAATAGTATTTGGTAAATAAACATTTTGTAAACTTTTAACATTTTTTGAGATGCTACTTGAAGTAGCATTCTTTTAAATGTTAACTTATAACTTTTTATATTTATTTCCTCTTTTAGTCCTACAAATACTTATTAACTTTATTAATATTCTTTTTAAATAAGGAAAATTATTATTATTTTTATTTTATTGCTATTTTTTATTTATACTATTTATTTGAACTATATATCACATTATTTGTAATCTTTAATTTATTAATTCAATATTATATTTTAAGAATTGATAATGATAATTTTTGTTGTTCAATTGATATTATTTGATTTTAGTGTGTACAATTTTTTTAATTTATTTTACTTTTCATTAGTATTTATGAAAACATATCTATAAGATAGCTTATATGTATACATTTGCAATGGTTAGATTCGGTTTTTACATATAAAATATGTTTTTAAATAGAATTGCATTCATTATAAGTTTCAATACTAAAATAGATTAATTTCTAATATTAATGAGAAACATTTTAATAAAAATGAGTTTGATTTTTATACTTTACAGCATTATTAAGAAACATCATTTTTTTATCGACAAGAAAAAATAAATAAATATGAACCACTTTAAGGGTGACTCAACCCTTATACATAACCATAACACAACAGGCCCTCAGAACCCCTTCTAACCAACCTAATTCTTATAAACTTAAAACAACAAACACCCCAGCCAAAGGAATAAACCTTGCAAAAACTCACTTAATTGAAAACATACCCCAACCAAAGGAATAAACCTTGCAAAAGCTCACTTAACTGAAAACATACAAGGCACAAGATCAATGCACCACTCAGAATAAGTAAAACAAGCATAATCATATTTAGATGTTATCCACGACCAAACCTTTAATTGAGCCAAGGTGAACATTTCCGAATGGTCGATTACTCCACCTTGAAAAATATGTTTATTCCTGTGCTTCCAAATTTCATTAACTATTGCAATCCAAACGCTACTCCAAACAAAGTTAACCTGGGCAGAAGCATTTAACAAATTAAACTGCAAAAAGTGAGAAACTGGATCAACATGATCAACTGACGTAATCCACATCCATGTAAAACATTCTTTCCAGACAAGTCAAGCAATCCTGCATTCAAAAAACAAATGTTTTGTCGACTCCAATTCCATCCTTCAAAAACTACAGAGGTTGCTATCAACCGAAACTCCACGCCTTTCCAAGTTAACTTTTGTAGCAACCGAATTCATCAACACCCTCCAAGCAGTAAACTGGGTTGAAGGCAAAACATAAGTCTTTTAGTGGGAGACAAACAGACTATCTCCCTCGTAGGGGCCTCTTAATTTAGCATAGGCAGACTTTACCGAAAATTCATTATCCTTACTTGCCTTCCAAACCCACTAAGAAACATCTTAGTAGTATAAAAAAAATAATTTTTCTTCTAAAGACTTATTGTCTTCACTCATGTTTATAAAATTAGTGTACTATTCAAGTTTTTGAAATTTTCATATCGATGTCTTGGCATCAAGAAAATATCATTAAGGAATATGATAATCAAGATTAGAACTTAATCATGTAATTAATAAACATAATACAATAAACAATCTATAAATTACAATTAAGAGGATACTAGAGTCTATTATATATTATAGTTATTTTTACATGTAGAAATTCAACACAATTGATATAAACTAATAAACATCCTAAGATAAAAGATAATTGATTATTGATTATTGTTATATACTTTTCAATTAGATCAAGAATGATTTGAATGTAAAAGTATAATTATAAGTATTCTTATCATGACTAAAAGTTGAAGATCAAAACCAAAAACTTAACAATGAGATCAAGAGTAGAAGATCGAAACCTATAATCGATATCAGATTACTAAGACACAATACAACACATGAGTTCTACATGTAGATTTGATAATGCAATCACACGTTTGACTTCCGGTTATAAGATAACGAGTACAACCTAACTTAAAAAAAAGGGGAATACACGACCCCACCAACTTGATAACTTAAGTTGAAATTGACTTTCACTAAAGAAGAAATCATTCATAAAGCATAGCATCTTTGAATTTCATTGCATATAGGCATTCTTAGATAGCCCCGTAAGCTCCAAAATATCACATCATATATGATATATTCAAACTACACGAGTCAATCCAATTATAATACGATCACCCTCGAAATAGGTAAAGTGTATATTGCAAAGCTGCCAGAATATTTTTGAGTAATGTTTATAAATCAAACACCTCATTATTAATCACACTCATAATATATATATCTTTGTTAAGTGTCAAACGATGTGCATGAGATTTTTGGTTTTTTGTTGCATGGCGAAATCGATGTTGAACATTGATGAATAGGGTGATAAACGATGGATTAGTTGGATGTGAGTAATTGGAATGGAGAAAGATTAGTGAGGTAAGGTTGAAAGAGTTGGTGATGCAATGGATGGGAATAATAGTTAGTGGGGTGGGGTGGGGTCAAAAGTGATGCACAGTAACATAGGGCGGTGGTGGTGCTGATACGTGTTTGATCACCACCATTGAAAAACCAGAAGAACCAAATTGGGTTGGGAGGGACCATGGCAGAATAATGCCTCAAACAATGCTCTCCCTCCCAACCTCCTCCATACATACAAAACTGTCAAATTTAAGTGGTGGCACTGCCACTTCCACACTTCTGCTCATAATCTATATCCATATCTCTACACTTCTCATCATATTCTGCTTTATGCGCTTCACATGATGTATTTTCGAGGTTTTCATCACTTTAAGCTTTGGATACATCTTATCTCAATCCAACAACTCTTTTTGAAGTATAAATAACTTATATTTGAGATAGACAATAAACTTAGTATAAAAACTTTTTAAAAGTAATTAAAATTAACATTAGTAAAAAGTGTAAAATAATTTTAAAACATAGTTGATACTAAAATACCATGTCTAGGATTCAAATAATAGTAGATATCAGGCTCTTTCTCTCTTAAATAATGAATAATTTAATATTTTTATAGACAAGAAGATTTTTTTACGATTGAAAAAGTATAATTTTATAGTATGTATTCCCGTTAAAAATGGTTATTCAAATAATAAAAGTTAGTAGGTTACTCTTTAAACGAGTTTATTTCTAATATATAAATAGTTTAAAATATCATGATCGAAGTGTTTTGGAAGATTAGAGCGTTATCTTCTGCTTTACAGTTTGGAGGGTGCTGGATAATTCGATTGCTTGGTTAATCTGGTTAGGCATGAGGTTACAGTTGATTGTATTTCCTGTTGTTTGTGTCAGGAAGGAGAGGATACCACAAAACACTTGTTTTTTGAATGTAAAATAGTTTGGTTAGTTTGGAATTAGTTGTATGCAATGTTCCAGGCTATGTTAACGTCACTTGGGGGTGTGTTTGAGTTGCAATCATTGGTGAAATTTGGGGGCATAAAAATAAACACATTTTTAAAGGAGGAGCAATTGATCATTCTGAAATATTTTCTTTGACTAAATTAAAGGCATGATCTTGGATTACTTCTTATTCAGCTTCTACTTGTTTTTTCCTTTTTTGATTGGTGTCTTGATTCGTTGACATGTTTGCTTATGATCTAATGTCTCTGTTAAGAGTTTAGTTTGTATTTGAAGGTTTGGAGATGTAGTTTGTAAGGTGCCTTCGTTGGTTTTGAGTTGGTAGGTTAGAGTAAAGTTTTTGGATTTTTTTTTAAGTAGAGTAGTTGATACGTATACGAGTTGAATTACTCCTTAAATAATTCAATTTATTTATTCTCTTTACCGATAAAAAAAAAGTCATGGATCAATAGAAAAAAAAAGTACGAGGGATAACAATTTTTCATAACAACTTTTAAAAAATTTGATGATCGTATGCATAAAATTAAATTTTTATTCCCTAAACTAACCAATTTTTTCAGTATTTTTATATGTTAACTATTTTAATAGAAAAATTCATAATTTTAAAAAAAATCTTTTTAACTGACTATTTTTCAAATTTTGTTTAAATAAGATAATTAAATTTATTAAATTTTAATTTATTTATTTTGATTGAGTATATCATTAAATAAAATTTATATTAAAAGTATTTAATATATAAAAATATCAATTAATAATTTTTGTAGTTGACATAAACTATTTTTCCATTAAAAAGTATAAAGATATTTTTTCAATAAGTTCAATAAGATTTTTTTTAATATTGATCAAAGTTATTTTGGAATGATATGGACAATAACTATAATATCCACCAACGGGTAATTTTTACCTATATAAAAAATTGTGAAGAATTAAATAATTGGTAGTTAAAATCTTAGTATATAATTAGATATCAATTTAGAAATTATTTAACAATAATAGAAACTAATTTAGAAATCAAAAATTTTATTTTAGTCTCTAAAATGGTCTCTAATTTAGTCACTATAACAACTAATTATTTTTTGTATCTAAAATTGGTTTCTATTCAATGATTTTCTTCTAGTGGATGTATGAGTTGTTGTTTGATGGTGTACATTAAGTATGAAAAATTGATGTTAATAGAGACCCTCTAGCTTCACTAATGATTTAAATCACACAGACTAAGGTATCAGGTGGTTAGAAACTGCTGAAAAGGGAATTCATACACATCGTGACCACTTGTAGTCACACAATATTGGGTGTTTGGACTTATCCTATTCCTGTGTAAATCTAAGTTTTGGATATTGGATCAAATGTTAATCTCTAGTAGAGACATACTTAATGAGTCTTCCGGAGGTCGATGAATCTATGTGCAGTCAATACAATTGAAATGAAATCGAAATATTGAGGATTGAAATGAAATCAAGGTACTAGAATTGTAAATGGATCCATGTGTAGTCAATATGATTGAAATGAATTCAAAGTATTGTGGATTGAAATGAAATCCAATGATTGTGATTGAAAATAAATTCATGTGAATGATGAAATTGATATTGAAATTTTATATGACAATATTTGAAAGAATTCTTATGAATGACTAATATAATTGATTTTTTTTTGTATGTATTGAATATACTATGAAATTTCTTTTAATTACCTTACACTCTTATTGTGTTGTGTTGTGAACTTCGATGATAGTAATACATACATGAGTAAATGTTGATACATGTACAAGAACATCTAGAAGACCTTAAAAAGTTTTATTTTAAACTTTAATTTTGTAAATATTTATATTATATAAATTTTAGTTATATATTAAGAATATTTTAAAAAACACTACATTTTATTCACGACCTGTAAAATTATATTGTAATAGAAAATATTATTTGGATGTTACAAATAACTTGCGCTTTCAGTCTTTCGAAAAGTAGAGTAGATATACACTTGTTCTCTCTTGTTGAAAGATAAAGTGTGTTTTATCTTAATTATTTTGAAATATTTTTTCTGAATAATATAATTTATTATAAAATATTTTAATTTTTTTATAAAATTAAATTACTTTTTTACTGGTCGGTGTCGAGTGAATCATGTCACCTGATATCGGAGGCTGTCCGACCGTATCAAATTAATACACCAAGATAAAATAAGAAGATAAGCAATAAATTAGGTAATGTCATTTTAGTAAAGATATACATTAAATATGACGCATAAACGAGATAGTCCATTATAAATATTATAAATAAACATGATTATACAAGGATAATGTACACTTTTATCAATATATTACTCACTCCATTATAAAACACTTACTTAATAAAGTGTCGGAAAACTTTTTATAGGACTACTCTTGATCAAATATTAAGGAACGAATATGAGAAAGGAAACAAAGAAAGAGTCACCGAATAACAAGTATCAATTGTTTAGTTGATTTTAGGCATCACACCCTCTATTTTTTTTTCATCCAACACTATAAAATATAGTATTTTATATTGAACTATGATATTTGACACTTTTCTTTGCTGCTTTATTTTAATGGGTATCAAAGTGTAATTGTGCTCTTAGATTCAAAGCCCAACCACAAAAATACATTTTATAAAAAAATGTAATACATCATCAATATTTATTTTATTGATATTAATTATAATATAATATTACATGATCAAGTTGGGTCGGTTTACTTGATTTTCCTTTGGACGATTTGAGAGAAAGAAAAGGCTTGTGAATGCCCACATCTAAGGATGACATAGAGTTGTAAGAAGAAAGGAATCAAATTAAAAAGGGTGACCAATTTTTTTTTAAAAAAAGTGTTCTTTTAAATGTTCATAGGCTGAGACCACATATGAAGACCAGTGCAATTTGGATCTTCATCTTTCATGAATTATAATTTAAAATGTATGCATGCTTATTTTGGTAATGAGTCCAATCAAATTCTTAAGAAATGTGAACTTCTTATGCTTCTATCTATTTTGGTAATTAGTGGACATAGAGAAGGACTAATTCACATGAAGAAAATCCTAAACAGACACTAAACAATTTTATGTGTTGATTCTTGTAAAAAAGTTAATTCCAAGAGAAACCATTTTAAAGTAATAATTTCAAAAAGTCAAAGTGGTTTTCAAACTCTTGTGTGTAGAAGTCAGTCGAGAAGAAAACGGTCAAAGTGTAAAGGAGAATTGTTAAAAAATCAATAGTAGTGAAATTTAAAATAGATCATTATAATCTGTGTTATTTCATTTGTCTTTTTAACTGTCTAAGTTTTTTTAGAAAAAATAAGGAATGTAATATTTTTTAATTTTAATAAAATATTTGTAAAATTTTATATTTTTTACCTTATCCATTCTACATTGCGATAAATACATATATGCAGACTAATTAAAGATTCAATAATGTAAACAAAATATTATAACAAATTATTATTATGATAAATATAGTTTATTTCTTGTTCTCCGTTTGTGGGAAGGTTGAAGAGTCGTCGAGTCACTTGTTATCCGTTTGTGACTTTGCTTGGATGGTCTGGTGTCTTTGCTTTAAGTGACTTGGAGTGTCGTTCGTAATCCATTTGGATCATATGCAAAATTTTATCCAATTTAGGTTGAGTCAGGCATCTGTCTCGGTTAATGATGTTTGGGGGGCAATTTGGGTTGGAATTGTGAGTGAAATTTGGAAGCATAGGAACTCGGTCGTCTTTAATGGAGGAGTGACATATGTGTTAGAAGTTTTTGCCTCGGCGCAAGTAAAGGTGTGGTCTTGGATTTCTGCAAAGTCCCGCGAAGTTTATGTTTCCTACCCCTGTTGGGTTCTGGATCCTTTAGCCTGTATACGGCTGATTCGGTAAAGCTAGTTAGCGCTTGGTTTGGTTGGTCCTTTGTCCGGCTGTTTTGCGTGTCAAGTTAAGAGTTGGATTCTATGTGTTTTTGTAAAAGGGTTGGACCACCCTGAAGTGATTCCCATTTATTTATTTTTTATTGCTGATAAAAAAATAGTTTATTTCTTATAATAAGTGAGATACAAACATAATTGTAAATATAAAAAAAAAACTATATCAGTTTTAATTTAAATTAAATAAAAGTACTTTCTATATTAATTTCTAATTAAATAAAAGTACTTTCTATATTAATTTCTAATTAAATAAAAGTACTTTCTATATTAATTTCTAATTAAATATAAAAAATATTTTTAGATTATTTTCTTTTTGCACTCAACCATTTTTTTCTTCTCTTGTAACTAAGTCATTATAAGTCAGAGCAATTATGTTTTACTACATGGCCGATAAAAAAATTAAACTATTGTTGTCAAGGCTAAGCCTAACTTTAGAGTGCAAGACACAATTTTTTACTGTTGTTGATTATTTTAACAACACATTTTTTATAGAGATTGATATCACATGTAGTTCTAAATTGTACATAGCAAAAAAAAAAATTCTAAAAAAGTAAGTTACATTCACCTAACAATAATCCTGAAACTTGATGTATAAACTGAATACTAACTATTTTTTTTTTCAGCAATAAAAAATAAATAAATGGGAACCATTTCAGGGGTGGTTTAACCCTTATACATAAATAGCAAAACACCTTACCATACTCTTACCACGAAATGTCTACCTGATTATCTAAGGAACAACCAAACTAACCACAGGAAAACATTAAATTACCATCCTCATACAATCCACTGGGTTCAAAACCCAATTACAGTACCCGAAGGAAGCACAATGAGACTTTGCGTAAATCCACGACCAAACCTTTACCTGTACTAAGGCGAATACTTCGAGCGCATCTACCACCCCCTATCGAAGGACACACAATTCCTATGATTCCAAATACCACTCACAACTCCAACCCAAATTGCACCCCAAACGTCATTAACCGAATCTGAAGCCTGACTTAACCTGAATTGTAGAAAGTTTGTCAAAGGATCCTTATGAATAACGAAGGATACGCCTAGCCACTTAAAACAAAGACACCAAACACGCCAAGTGAAATCGCAGACGGAAAACAGATGACTGGACGACTCTTTCACCATCCCACACAGACAACACAAGGGATTCTCAATCACCACCCCGCGTCTTTCCAGATTTACCCTAGTAGCAACCTTATTCTCTATCACCCTCCAAGTTGTGAACAAAGCAGAAGGCAAGGCTTTGCACCTCCACGACTTACTATAAACTGGAGGGACCTCCCCAACTGTATCCTTCCTAACTTGAACATAGGCTGAGTTAACCGTAAAAGTTTTGAACCCCCAGTCTTCCAAATCCAACAATCTTCCTTCCCCAGTTCTAACTTCGCCCCTTGCAACAGCTGAACCAACTGCTCCTCCAGAGGCTTCTCCCATTCGAAAAAGGATCTACGCCAAACAAAGTGCCACACCCAAACACCATCAATCCAATTCCCTAACTCAGCCACCTTTGCATCTTTAGCCAAACTAAGGGAAAACAGTCTCGGGAAAACGACCTTCAAAGCTCCACAACTCAGCCAACTGTCCTCCCAGAAAGAGATACCCTTCCCATCATCAACATCCCACTGAAAACCATCTTCAAAACTTCTTCCCCATCCCTCCGAAGCCCACACCTCCATCAAATCTTTCTACCAAAGGGAACCCTTTCTGATTTTACCCACCTCTCTCAAATTTCTCCAACCACCATATTTAGAAACAAGGATTTCTTTCCACAAACCTCCTTTATCCGTACCCAACCTCCAAATCCACTTACCTAACAAAGCCAGATTAAACTTCCTAAGGTCAATAACACCAAGACCCCCATAATCACGAGGCTCACAAACTTTTTTCCAGGAGGCCCAAGCGATCTTCCTACCATCAGAACCCCACCCCCAAAGGAAATTCCTTTGTAGCCGAACTAGCTTCTTTGCCACCACAGACGGTAACTTGAATAGTGACATAAAAAATAGCGGAATTGAGGACAAAACAAACTTTATCAAACAAATCCTCCCAGCCAAAGATAAACACCTACCTCTCCACCTTGAAAGTTTACCCTGAACTCTCTCTAACACCCCGCTCCAAAAAGCACCACGCTTGTGACTTCCTCCTACCGACAATCCTAAATAAACAAACGGGGTCACCATCACTTTACAATTAAGAATAGACGCAAAATGTTGAAGCAAGCTCTGACTCAACCCCAACCCGCCAATTCTACTTTTCAAAAAATTCACCTTAAGCCCAGAGGTGAGCTCGAAGCAGAGTAGAATCGCCTTAATATTGAATACACTTTTTGTATTAGCTTCACAAAAGAATAAGGTGTCGTTAGCATATTGTAACATATTTACTTTCACATTAGCCTTGTCAACCACCAAACTGTCAATCAAACTCTTCTCTTCTGCCATCCTAGAAACCCCAGTCAATCCTTCCACAACTATAAGAAAAAGAAACGGGGCAAGCGGATCGCCTTGACGAAGTCCCTTCCTAGGAATAAACTCCCTAGTTGGGCTACCATTCACAAGCACAGAGACTGAAGCAGATTCTAGGCAACCTTTTATCCAGCAAATCCATTGAACTGAATACTAACTATAAAAAAATAGAAATAAAAGGACGTATATAATGTATACACATGTATTTCATATAAACATTCTTTCTGCCGGATCCCTTCCCCCTTTATATAAACATATTTGATGTAATTTATAATTTGAAAAATATATTTTTTACACTTATTTTAAGTCTGAAAATATTCTTTAGATTTTGAAAATAGTTTTGTTGTGTTCATCCACATGAAAAAATTTCGTTGTTGTGTACTCTCTTGATATATTTTATAATTTTTTTTATAAAAGCTTTTTTTGTTAGGTATCACTATGTAAAGAAAAAAAAATACAAAAATATGAAAGAATAGACCAAAACTCATGTTAACAAAAACGATTCATAGATAGATTATACTTATTCATAAAGAATTTTAAGAACAAATTAAATGGAAGTTTATTATACCAATGAAATGATTCTCTATAAATAAATCATAAATTAACCAACTTAACAGTACATGTATTTCCTTCACGAAAAATATGAGTAATCCTAAACCCTGAATTTTTTAGAGTAACTAAGACAAGTATTCCATAAATTACGAAGCATCCACGGATTTGATATATTTTATAGGTTAATCTATGCTTAATTATAAATGTTACACATCATGAAGTTCAGAAAACAATGAGAAATTGTGCTTAGTGTGTGTTTGGGATTTGGGAGTGGATGTGTGAGGATTTGAGGGAGTGGATGTGTGAGGATGTGAGAAGAAAGTGTGAAGAACGTATGAAGAAAGTGAGGTTGTTTGGATTGGGGTATGTTAGAGTGGATGTGTGAAGAAAGTTTATGGGAGTTTGTGAGTGATATGATACTTGTGTGAGATTTTTTTTTTAATTGTTAAATGTTACTTTACAAATTTATCTTTGCCTATTAAAAATAATGAAATGAGTTATTTTTGTTTAAAAATAAACAACTTTCACATATTTCGTATATTTAAAAATTAAAATTAGAAAATAAATATATATTAAATATAAATAGATATAATTTAAAAATTATAATTAAAAAAAAATGTATTCAACAAATTAAATAGAAACAAAACTTTAAATAATTTCTTAAAATATTAAACATGCATTATAAAATTAAAAAATAAAGCAAATCTTATATAAATAAAAGATGATATTTTTTATTATTAAAAATTCTATAGTGATGAAAAATAAAATAAAATACTAAAAAAAATATAACGTAATTAACAATAAAAAATAATTTCATAAAAAACTACTATCAAATAAATTACTAACTCATAAATATAATAATTATAAAAAAAAACTTAATATAAATGCAACAACAAATTAAATAAAAAGAGAACTTCAAATAATTTCTTAAAATATTAAATATATATTAGAAAATTAGAAAATAAATCACATCTATATAAATAAAAAAACACTATTTTTTAATATTGAAAATCCTTGCAGATGAATGAGGGTAAATTCGGAAATAGCATATGCTGATGTGATGTTCCCTCTACATCTCTTCATTTTGAGGGGAGAGAATATTTACTGTTCACAGGCATATCATATCCTCCTCTTCTCTGCAAAATCCTGGATCCAAACCATTGATATCCTCTCACTTTTTTTCTTGTGAACCGTATATCCATAGAAACAAATAGAACTTTGGGTTAACTATTCCCTTTGGTAGAAAAAGGAAGTGATATTCTGCATTAGTCCACAAATGATTGCTTTATGTTAAAGGAGCATCACGATCTGATTAGAAGGCTTTCATGCATTTTCTCTATTAGTGAGGAATGTTTTCTTTTGGTGCAGACTTGCCCCTTTCCCACTAACTTCCATTGTTCTTGTTATTGCTTACATCTGATTTACAAGGTACAAGGTGGTTACACTATTCTTTTTAACAGCTTCCCACACATTATGTTAATTCTAATCCGGCTCCATATCTCAATTCAGTTCAAGAATAATTTTGTGAATTCTTCACAACAACTTCTCCCCAAGGAAAAAACTTGAATTTAATAAATTTTATCTTAAAAGTCGTGTTACTATATTAGTTAGGTTTTGTTTAGATTAGAGGGTGTGGGAGAGTGGAAAATTGAGGGTGTGGGGGAGTGGAAGTGTGAAGAAAGTTGAGGTTGTTTGGATTGGGGTATGTTAAAATGGATGTGTGAGGAAAATTTATTGAAATTGGTGAGTGAAGTGATGGTTGTAAGAATATTATAAATTATTTTGAATAGTAAAAAATTGTAAGATTACAAATTTACCCTTGTATAGAAATGAAGAATAAATAATGATTAATTTTTTTGCATATTTTAATTAATTAAAATAATTTTAAGTTTCATTTATTAATTATATTTATTTTTATTATTATTAATAACATTAATAATATTTAATATAAATAAAACAAAAATAAAAATAATTAATAATAATAATATTATTATTTATTAAAATGATTTATCATTATTTCAGTTAATGTTATTATTTAAAATTTTATTATTATTTTATAAATTTATTTTAAATATTATTATTATTTTAATATTTTTATGATTAGTATTAATAATACTTTATATTTATATTATAATTTGATGATTTTTATTAAAATTTATTGTCATGCAAAGAGATAAAAAGGGCATAATCGTATTTTGCTAGATGCTGACATGGTTCCCTCATTCTTCTTTGTAATTTGCTGAAGATGTGAAGAGTACTACTTCAGGCACCCACTTGCTCGCAATTCTTATCAAATTAATAGATCCAAATACAACTCCTTCTCACTTTCCATCTTCGCCAATAGTAAATCTATTAACAAACACACTGTTAGAGTCCTGATATATTGACACCCTCTGACACTAACACACATCTGACGCAGTAGACGTGGCAATGATCTAGCGGAGTGAGATTGTGCGCAAATGAGTAGTGCGAGCTATATTACATCGGTTCTTAGTAACAACCGGTGTAATATATATTATTACATCGGTTCTTAGTAATAACCGATGTAAATATGACACAAATTCAGAGTTTCGCCTTCGATTCTCGCGGTGAAGGGCCTTCGACAGTCGAATCATCAAATGACAGCGTTCTGAGAGTCGTGTGGATCTGTTTCAACGCCGACCAGTTCCACGCCATCATCCACGACAGCAAGGTCCTTGCTATTAGCGGCGAAATTGTTCCCGGTGCATTGTCACGTCGAGCGTGGCAATGACGATCTCGCTTAGCAATCTGAGAGGGGTCGCGACCCATGAAAACAACTGCTTTCAACTCGGCCTCGCAACAGAGGAACTCGTCGAGGAGGCGACGAAGTCAGGATATGGAGATGAATGTCACCGGAGGAGTCCTCGATGGTGGTGGACAAGAGTTGAGAGAAGCAGGATCCGACGTGCTTCTGAAATTATTATTGCTATAAAATTGTCCTTGCCAGGTCATCAATTTTTGCTACATTGACCGCGTAAAATGTGTGTCATGGTCATCAATTTTTGCTACATTAACCGCGTAAAATGTGTGTCATGGTGCTGAGGGTGTTAACAAAACGTTTTTTTATTAGTTATTTCATAATCACTGTAGTACATTCATATCTACTATCTCTGAATCTATTTTAACTATAACATAATATAAAATATCTAAAATAACTTTCATAAAAAAAAATTAACAATAATATTTGAGTGTAAGATAAAAGTAAATGAAGATAATTAATATTGTTTTAAACTTTGAAAATAGCATTGAATTAGAAAAATATTTTTAAAATGTAATACTTAAAAAGAAAATATATATTATACGTTTTATCAACAAAAGAACTTTTTTAGTAAATAAACAATATGAGAAGGTAACTCATACATCAACAAGAAATTACATGTTATGCATTTAAAAAAACTTAAAAAATTTCAGATAAATTAGAGTTAAAACTAAAAAATAATATATAAAATAGAGTTTTTTTTTTTATTTTATAAATTAAATTTGTAGAAATATACTATGTCAAAATCTAAATTATTTTTTATTTGAAAAAAAAATTAATAAACAGAACTATTTCAGAAGTATTTCAACTATTTTACAATTCAATACATCATCTAAAGTCTTGTATAATTGAACTATCCTATTACGCATAAAAACATTTTATTGTAATCAATTATGGAGAAAAAAAAACTACAACTGCGTCAAAATCTAAATTATAAAACAATACTAAAAATGATCTTAGATCCATTTAAAAAAGTGACCTATTGTAGAATTATTCTTATATAAAGTTTAATAGTGAACTAACACTTTACAACACTTGTTGAAATCTAAATATATTTTTTAAAGAAAATACTTTCAAATATTTTTTTTTACAATGGTAATAATGAGGTTTGAGTCCAGAATATTATGCTTTAAATACTAGTTAATAAAGTTATTATAGAATGATGAACGCGGTTTCTAAAATAAAGACTTATATTATTTTTAGTTACAAAAGTTATTAAGATTTTTTAATTGGTAGTTAATAAATATAATTATACTTTCTTTTTTAAAATAGATTCCTCGTTTTAGAGAAATAGTTAAATATGAAGATCTATTGAGAAAACAAAAATATTATATCCTCTCTTAAAGTAAGAAGTTTGCTATTTTACGAAAGAATCTGTGCTTTTATTTATCCCCTACCCTTTCTTTTTATTCCAAAGCAAGAGGCTAAATGCTTAATATAAAAACAAGACATTTCTTCCTCCCTGTTGTCCCTTGTTGCTTTTAATTCATTGTTTTTAGCTCCTTTCCAGAAAAATATGATGCTATTTTTTTAGAGTGATTAATTAAAATTTTAGTTATATAAAAATAATACTGGTCATCTATTTAAGCATATAATTGGTTTTCGTTTGGTCATTTTAAGAACTAAGTAATGTTACTTCCAAAAATTATTTCAATAACATGAATCGATGTTTAAAAGCTATAATTTATAAAGCAATTATTACGGTTTGCATGAGAATTAATATGTAATATACTAATATGAATCCCTTGTTGACCCGACACCAATAATACACATACAATACAAACACGTATATAAATAAGCACTTCGACAATAATGATACCTTGATTCGATTACAGGGATATTTTTAAATATTGCATCCTTACTATTTAACATATATAAGTTTATAAAAAATTAGTTAAATTATTGTAAGGATGATATACAACCGACCAATTATTACATTTCCTACCATTAAAAAGTGATACAAGAAATGGATTTGACCCGAAACTCAAAGCTAATACAACCTAACAATTTCTTTTATACAAAGATAATAAAATTTATTAAATTATACTGTATCTATGCTTTATTATGTTGTTATTTGACAGTGGAGTTAAAATTACAATCTTTTAAAAAGCTTGGATATATATAGCACATTACTGTTATTTGCATTTATCTATTTTTTTATATGCTTTATTATGTTGTTATTTGACAGTGGAGTTAAAATTACAATCTTTTAAAAAGCTTGGATATATATAGCACATTACTGTTATTTGCATTTATCTATTTTTTTTATAAAAAAAATAAACAAAAGTTGGATATTTTAGGGATACTCCAACTATTACAGAGAATTACGAATATGTATAATTTCAAAAATATATTCTTTACAAAGCATAAATAATAATCTTAAAAGAATTATTAAAACTTATTTAATCTAAGAATCAAAGGTGTATAACTAAAATATTTAATTCCAAGTCATATTCAACTCAACACAATTAATATAGCATGACTCCAATCAAACCACTCAAATATATGCAGATCATATGTTCTCCTCATATAACTTCACAAAAAAAAAAAAAAACCCTTACTGTAAGAACCTTCCAATTAGGAGTACCTCATTACTCCATTGCTTCCCCTCGCTTTTATCCTCAAGGTTCATTTTGGAGTGCTTTCCAACCATCAAGGTTGTTTTAAATTTGGCATGCACTTCAACATCCTACCAGGATGCATATTCATTTCTAGATTTTAGAATAGTTCTATACACTATTTTTGCAAAAAAAAAATAAAAAAATCTTTCCATCCTTTCTTAACAAAGAGCGAGTTATAATTTTGTATGACATTCTTGGCATAATTAACACTTTCCTTTCGAATATAATTAAATACTTTTCAAGCAAATAATGGGATAAAGATGTCAATCCGTTAAAGAGTAACTAAAACTAGGAAAATTATCATCCACATCCAGGATTTCAATTGGGCCATATAGAAGATTTTTTTGTACATCTACCTTCTTATTCTTAAACACTACGTTATTCTTATGCTTCCATATGCTTCAGATTATTGCAATCCATAGACTTTTCTATACAAAATTTTGTTTTGTATTTAAATTTAACATATGAAATTGTAGGAAGTGTGCCATTAAATTACCATGATGAACTGTTTGAACCCCTATCCACTTACCACAATCAGCCCAAACTTTAAAGACTAAATCACATGATAGGAAAAGATGCTAGACAGTTTCCAGGTGCTCTAGACAAAGGGGACAAATTTCAATGTTTAGTCGTAATCCTCTTCTAACTAAGTTTGTTCTCATTGGAACCTTCTCATTGATAACACATCACACCAATGTTTGGGCATTAGGCAATGCTTTAACCACTAAAAAAGGCCAAAATTAAACTTAAAGGAACTTGTCATTGTATTACTTGTCTATAGACATGCCTATGCAGATTTCACAGTATAGATTCCTTGGTTTTCTCCCAACCATATACGTTTATCTTGACTATCTAAACTCATATTTACCCCATTTAACAATTCCAACAATTGCATTTCATGTGATATCTCCCGTATGAATCTGTTCCTTCTCCAAATGAGCAACCATTCCACACCCGTTTCCCTCCTAACACTTATCTCTCCAACTGTTTTATGTTGACAATTTGAAATAGAATAAAGCCTAGAGAACCTATGTATTAAGGTCGAGCCACCTAACCAGTTATCCTTCAAAAAATGAGCTTTGTTCTTAGCCTCCACTTTCCATCCTATGTTCATTTCAAACCAACTATCTTTTTCAACTATTTTTATTAAATCTCACCACCACCTATCTGGTTGAGAGGTAAATTCTTATTATGTCCATCCGCCAACTCATATTTCGAAATTAACAGTTATCTCCATTTGTCCTCATTTTCTGCCCATAGTCTCCATTTCTATTTGGCTAATAGAGCTTTGTTAAACCTTCCAATTTTCTTAACTCCCTTTTCTTTACATATTTGCTTTCAACTAATCGATGCAATTTTCCTACCACCACTTCCCTAACCCCACAAGAAATTTCTTTAGATATTAGTTAGTATGCGGCACACTGACGCTAATACCTTAAAAAAAGATATGTAATAAAGAGGCAATGCATTACTAATAGATTTAATTAGACAAATTCTACTATCAGATGTTAGAAATCTACCTTTCCACTTAGACAATCTAACCCTGATCTTGGTGATAATAGGTTACAAAAGAAAATTTCTTCTTAGGTTCCCTCCAACCAGGAGATCGAGGCATGTGAAGGGTATATTCATTTTATTACAATTTAAGACATTAGCAAAACAATTTAGTTTAGACAAGTCAACTCCAATTGCCCCTATACTTGATTTATGAAAATTTACCCTCAAGCTTGTTGTTAACTCAAAGCATATCAGAATAGCTTTTACAGTCCTCACATTCTGAAAGTTTGCCTCTGCTACAAACAGACTATCATCCGTGTACTGCAAAACTTCAACCATACAAAGTTTTTGCCTATTTTGACTCTCTGAAAACGATTTTTCTTTATTGCTTGCCTCATAAGACTTGTGAAGTCTTCAACTACTATTAGAAACAAGAAGGGAGCTAAAGGATTACCTTGTCTTAGGCCCCTAGCCCGTTTAAATTTATTAGTTAGGCTTTCATTAACCAATATGGATATAAATGATGATTGCATACATCATTTTACCCACCCAACCCATCTCTCATCAAAGCCTAGTCTAAACATCATGTAGTACATGAATTCCCATCTCATTTAATCATACACTTTTCCTAGTCGACCTTAATTATAAAAGCACTCTTCTTCCTCCTCCTGATGTCCTCTACCATCTCATTTACCACCACCATGCTATCCAGAATACTCTTACCTTTCAAAAGAGAAGATTGTGATTGATTAATAATGTATGATAGGACATGCTCTAGTCTATTCGACATAATGTTACAAAAAAGATTTGCTCAACAATTGGAGGAAGAGGTAAAGTAGTTTGAATTGAACTTTTTGCTTGATGAACCAAGTTGATGTTGAGTGTGAAGCTAAGACCAATTGGGTTGGGCCGACTAGACACCATGTTTAAGTGAGTGAGCTTAATTATTGTGTCCCCTATATAATCTCTATTTAAGAGACATTTGTGCTTGTAATAAAATTGTAACAAACATAATGAAAACCTAATTAGTTGCCCGTGGACGTAGGTTGCAGATTGACGACCGAACCACGTTAAATCCTGTGTTGTTTATTTTTTGCAGTTGATTAGTGATTGTGTGTTGCTTCTGCTTGCGTTTTTTCTCATCAAGTGGCATCAGAGCTTGTGATTTATATATTGCTTGTGGTTTATCCCAAACAACCTAGTATATAAAGGCTGAAAACACTTAAAAACATACATTTTTAGAATTACTAGCCCACATGCACTAAATTGGTCATCACCATTTCAATTTGGTGCAAGACAACCTGTCCAACAACAATATCAGGACCAAATCTTTACCGCGTTGGTGTATGGAATATGATGTTTTGACAATCCTTAAAGTTGTATACAACTCTTGATGTGATAAGTTAATAAATAAATATATGAAATTAAATTATATGAAAAAAATATTAAAATAAGAGTATTGAAAGTTGTAATGTGATTGTATAAAAAATGTGGGTTGTCAGTATATCAATACCCATGATGTACTATGATTGTTTATCGGGATTGTGTCACATGACCTCCATGTAACCTATGGTCAGCTTCCAGATTCTTGTTTTAGCCAATGCATAATTTGTGTGCATCTCCATCCGTATGTTTGCTCCCTATGTTTTACTACTACAACTAACTTCAACTATGTACACACAAAACAAATAGTTAGCCAACATTACATGCCATAATAAACACCAAATACATGTGTTTGATACTACATTACTAGAAAAATGATGAATAATGACTGAAATTAGTGACAAAAAAATATGATCAATATGAGTGACCAAATCAATGTAAAAAAAATGTGATCACTATTAGTGGCTAAATCAGTGACCATAAATTATTTTTATGATTTAATGACCGAAATAGTGACTACAATTTTAGTCACAGAATTTCGATTACAAAATAATATGTAGCTAATAGAGACTATTTATCAGTAATAGAAACTAAGTTAGATATTGAACTGAATTGGACCAAGTCAGATCTATGTTCACTACAAGAAAATCATGAAATAGAAACCAATTTTTAGAGACAAAAAATAATTAGTTGCTATAGTGATTAAATTAGAGACCATTTTAGAGACTAAAAAAATTTTGGTTTCTAAATTAGTTTATATTATTGTTAAATTATTTTTAAATTGGTGTCTAATTATATTTATTATTAAAGAATCCTCATTGAATAAATTCTCATGATTAAATGAGTACAAAATAAAGCAAAATCCTGCTATTTACTATACAAAATCTCTAAATATTAAAAAAAGCAGATATTATGGAATATGTCATATTATATACCATGATCATATTAAATTCATAGATCTTATCACAAAATGCACCCGATTATACCATTTGAATTATGGAATACTCCGATTTGATATACATTATATTCAAATTTTATGGTATAAAACTATGATATGCCACATTAAAATATGGATAATGTGACACCAGTATCAAAGATCAAAGCCCACAAAGACTTATAAAAATATCACCACAAATAGGGAGTAGACTCAACTCATATTTTATATTATACTCATTATGTTTACTAAATTTTATATTCTTCCTGACTTGAACGTCAGGTATTTTCTACAGGTGGATAACAAAATCTTGCAATCTTTCTTTTCAATCTCCTTATCTACTGCCTTTTGAGCTTCTATTCCTTATGCAATAACATGTTTCTAATCTTCAACAAGATCCTACTACACCCCTTGAAACATCAAAATTCTATTTGTATTTTCCAGTTGTCATATTTTTCATTGTGAGAATTGAAAAATTGGTAGAAATTAAAGTCATCTAATTCTTGCAACTTCACCCTTATAACCATGCTCTTGAAATCAATTATTGGGATGGTAGAAGAAGAGAGAAAGACAAAGTACCATTATCAATAGTAACATTGACAATATCCTCACACTTGTAACTCTAATGTATTGTATATGTATAGAAAAAATATCATCATACACTCATAACCCACTTTTTTTTTATACATCTACAACTCTCTCAATGTTATTATTTTAATAATTTTTTTTATATTATTTAATAACAAATTTATTTTTATTATATCTTTTTGTGAAGACTATCATATCAAATATGGTATACAAGTAGGAGGATTTTCAAAGTATATTTTTGTAGAAAAAAATTAAAACGGTATAAAACTGAATTATTACTTGTGAACAAATTTATCATATAGTAAATGAATTTCGAAACCAACTCTACTAATGTATCTTCTTTTGTAAATTCATGCACGTGAACTCTAACGCTTCTTTTCTCACAGTAGGTCAGTAGTAGGTTGGTGGATTAGCGGCGTTGAGTTTCATACAGAACAAAAAGGGATGGGTAAAAATCATGGAGCATTTTCTATATTATCAAAACAAAAATAAGCAAAGGAGTAACATGACAAGAAAAGTGGTGAAAAAGTGGCGTGAGAATTATAAATGGGAATAGTCTTGTCGAGAGAGGACTCATACTCATCGTCAGACATTCCCAACTTTTGAGATTAGCCAATCAAAGTGGTGCCACAACTACCCTCTCATCTAGCAGAGGCTTAAATCAATACTTGCTGCAACTCCTTTCACGCAATCATCCACATAAAACACCACGCATAGACAAGAGGGTATTGAACTTGCATTAATGCACTATAAGTACAAGTAGCAGACTTCCACCATACACTTCAAACAACCATGAGTTCAACTCCCACTATGAGATTCAGCGGGCAGGAGAACTTTCATCCTGAGGATACTGGCCAAATAGAGAGGTCCCTTTGGGTGCTGGAACCTCCCAATCCACCACCTCTATGGAACAAGCTATTTAGTCCACTGAAGAAATCCATGTTCTTTTTTTCATCCAAGAAGAAAACTTACCTTGGACGTGCTGTTTCATTCTTAGAGAGTTTATTTCCTATCCTTTGCTGGTTCAAAAATTACAAGGCCTCTAAGTTTAAAAATGATTTGCTAGCCGGTTTAACTCTTGCCAGCCTCAGCATACCTCAGGTGTATATTCACAAACATTACTTCTAATCTCATGGCAATGCGTCAGATGTAGAGCATTACATTCCTCTCAGCCTTTTCCTCTTCACCCTTCTCATTTTTCCATTCATGTTGCAGAGTATAGGATATGCTAATTTGGCAAAACTTGATCCTCAGTATGGCTTGTGTAGGTGTCTAACTTCAGTTATGTTATTATATTATACTATATACTATACTGATGTATCATGTTTCAATTTTTTCTTTATTTCTTTTCATTGCATTCAGACACCAGTGTTGTTCCTCCTCTAATCTATGCTGTGATGGGGAGTTCAAGAGAAATAGCTATTGGACCTGTAGCTGTAGTATCATTGCTTCTATCCTCCCTAGTCCCCAAAGTGGTAGATCCTGCTGTTGATCCTGATGCCTACAGAAATGTTGTTTTTACCGTGACCTTATTTGCTGGAATCTTTCAAGCTGCATTCGGTATTTTCAGGTGGTTTCCTCATCCGTTTGATAGATTTCTTGTGAATGTGTAGGTTTCCTTAAAAAGTAAGCAGTTTATTCTTCAAATCTGCAGGTTGGGGTTTCTTGTGGATTTTCTTTCACATGCTGCACTTGTGGGATTCATGGCAGGCGCAGCCATCATTATTGGTCTTCAGCAGCTGAAGGGGTTGCTGGGGGTTACTCACTTTACCAACAAAACTGATGTAATATCCGTGTTGGTGTCTGTATATAAGTCACTCCATCAACAGATAACATCAGGAGAAAAAGTTAGTACGTTATGCTAACTAAATGAAATATGTTCGGGAGAATTTGGTTATTAGTTTCAGCAAAGGAAGTTATTTTACTGATGGTTTAGAAAAAAAAAAAAAAACTAAATGGGGTGATAAATTTTAAATTTTTAAAAGGAAGACTTTATCTGGGTTTTCATGATATTTGACATTATTCTTTGCTTTTTACATTGACAGTGGTACCCTCTGAATTTTGTCATCGGTTGTTCATTCCTCATATTCCTTTTAATTGCCCGATTTGTTGTAAGTAATGAAATTTCCGGCATTCCGATTCCACCACTATATTTCCTCTGTTTGATTTGAGATTCTGATAATATGTATGTCATTTCAGGGCAGAAGAAACAAAAAACTTTTCTGGTTGCCTGCTATTGCTCCTCTTCTATCAGTTTTACTATCAACTTCAATTGTGTATTTGTCAAAAGCTGATAAGAGTGGGGTTAATATAATAAAGCATGTCAAAGGAGGTTTGAATCCAAGTTCAGTTCACAAGTTACAATTCCATGGTCCACATGTTGGACAAACAGCTAAAATTGGATTGATTTCTGCCGTTATTGCTCTCACAGTATGTTAAATTACTTGCTCTTTTACTTTTATTTAAAATAATTTTTCTTTTTCCCAACTCTTAAGTTCCGTCTTACTAATGGAAATATGAACGTCAAATTCAGGAAGCAATAGCGGTTGGTCGATCTTTTGCTTCCATTAAGGGATACCATCTTGATGGCAACAAAGAAATGTTGGCAATGGGATGTATGAACATTGCGGGATCTCTCTCTTCATGCTATGTGGCAACTGGTGACACTTTGTTTTGGTTGCTATTAATTGTTTAATCATTGCAAGTTTGGATTAAAATTAGAAGTCTAAAAGTATTCTGGAAACAATGTTTTTCCTCCTTCATTTAGTACTGAAGTTCGTTACAGTGTATTGGAGTTTACAAAAATCCTTTTGAGGTTTTAATCCAAACACAGTCTTGATCTGAATAACTCTTGTGCAGGGAAGTATATGAGCACCAAACTTATTTATAGTTTGCCCTAAACATTTGCAGGTTCTTTCTCAAGGACTGCAGTAAATTTCAGTGCAGGATGTCAAACATCAGTATCAAATATTGTGATGGCAGTTACTGTGTTTCTGTGTCTTGAATTGTTTACAAGGCTTCTATACTACACCCCTATGGCCATACTTGCTTCTATCATCCTCTCTGCACTTCCTGGGTTAATTGACATAAACGAAGCTTATTATATTTGGAAGGTTGACAAATTTGACTTTCTTGCCTGCATTGGTGCCTTCTTCGGTGTCTTGTTTGTATCAGTCGAAACTGGTCTTCTTGTTGCAGTAAGTAGTTGACTGCTTTCAAGCATTAATTTTTCCCCCCTAAATAATAGAAAACTCTTTTAGGAAGTTAGAAAAAGACCAAAACCATTAGGCAATGGAAAGCCCATCGTACGAGCAGACACCATGAAACACATTGATTAAAAATTTGTTCAGAGTGGGGACCCAACTTCCCTCATGCTGATAGTTACTCATTACACAATGAATTGGTTGGCAACTAGTGTAGAATAGAGTTGAATGTGTGACATGATTTCTGAATACGTGAAAGACTTGGTGTTACCACTGCCAATTAGTGGAGTTCCATCCATCAAATAATTTGGCCTAGATAATTGTGTTGTCGTGCTCATACCTTCCTTACTTGTTTGGCTTCTAGACCAGACTCTGGTCCACAGATTTGGCATTATATGCTCGGCTTGTATGATTGAATTCAGAATTCACATAAAAGAAAATTTGTTTGACAAGTCTGATATTTAAATATAATTCTCCAATCAAAATCAACTACCAGTTCTGAGCTGCTTAGCATATGTCTCCTCTTAGTTGTGTCTTTTCAGTGATGAAATCTTAAAGCACTTTTTAGTTATGGTCATTTCACCTTACCCATTAAATGAAATTAAGGTAAAAAGGTAAAAAAGTAGGATGACTTATTGGTAGTGTTTCTGACTGGGAAGTTTGTTTGTGCAGGTGTCAATCTCATTTGCAAAGATACTTATACAATCAATTCGACCAGGGATAGAAGTTTTAGGCCAAGTTCCAAGAACAGAAGCATTCTGCGATGTTAGTCAATATCCTATGGCCACAAGCACTCCAGGCATTTTGGTGATTCGCATAAGCTCTGGCTCACTCTGCTTTGCAAATGCTAATTTTGTTAGAGAAAGGCAATCACCTCATTTAAACTATTATTGAAGAGTTTTATAAATTTAATTACCAAACTTTGAAATTAAAGTTATTTAATTGTTCCAGAATACTGAAGTGGGTCATCATGGAAGAAGAAAACGAACTTGCCAAGGGAAAGGTCTATGCAGTAATCTTAGACATGGGCAGTGAGTCTCAGAACTGATTATGATCCTAGTAATGCATTTCGTGGAATTTATTATAACCTTCTGAATGACTCTTTCTCAATTCTCTTGGATAGATCTCATGAATGTTGATACTTCTGGGATTCTAGTACTGGAGGAACTGCACAAGAGGTTGCTTTCGCGTGGCGTACGAGTGAGTCTAGCATGAATATGCATCTTCAGACAAATTATTATCATTATTTCATATTTGACACATACTAATCTTAATGTTAGAGCATAAGATAATGCAATGATTTCTTAGCATAAGATAATCTGAAACCCACAGAGCTAATTGAAGGGTTTTGGTATTGGTGTGTGTTTTTTGCAGTTGGCCATGGTGAACCCGAGGTGGGTAGTAATTTGGAAGCTGAAAGTGGCACAGTTTGTGGATAAAATTGGAAAGAAATGGGTTTTTCTGACTGTTGGAGAAGCCGTAGATGCATGTCTATCTTCAAAACTCCCTGAGCCATGATTTGAGTGGCCTTATCTGTAATGTGCTGCTTCATTGCATATCTAACTACACAAAGGTGTGCATTACAGTGTGGTACGTAAAATGTAATGATGGATGCTTGACATTGTTGGCTACCACTGTTAGTGGAAATGTCTTCTGTACGGAAAAAAAAAGTAATGTATGCGAGGCTATTGTTTCACTCAAAGACTCCTTGCATGGACAATTTTGCTAGGAACAATATCAAACAATCAACTTCAAATAAAATAAGCATTTCATTGGCACTACATGAAAAGACTAGAAAACAAAATATTAATATGCAGCAAAAGAAAGTAGACAAAAAAATTTATGCTTAGTATTTTTTATAAATTACTAAAAGTAAAAAAGAAAAGAAAAATGTGAAGACCAAAAATAATTACGAAACATACTCATCTGTATGTTTAGTAATATATAATAATAAATAAATAATATTTTAATAATTATAATAAATACTAAATAATAAATACTTTTATTTTTTTCACACTTTTTTTTTCTTTCTTTTTGGTTTCCTCTATTCTTTTCAACAGAACATTTTCTATTCCTACTAATTCACTTGCATCTTTCTTGTCTTTTCTTTTTCTTTCCATTTCTTAAAGATTTTTTCTTCTTCTCTAATGGATCCAGGGTGCTTTTAGCAAGACACAAATCCATTGCATAGCTTAATAAAATGTGTTGATAAACTTAATGACTACAAGATAAACAATAAACCGTTATTTAGTTTTAGATATATACAATTAATTTACAGGAGGTTATAAATATTTTTCAATCAGTAGATAAACTTATGAGTTATCATTCCAAGTTAACTAGAAACAAAAATAAAATACTTGAAACAAAAAAATTTATATATAATGATTGTATTCTAATTTAAAAACTACTAAATACAAAATAATTTACTCTAGTAGATGAAAAGTATTAAGAAAGGACATAAAATCTTGTTCGAGGAGTCATAACATCACAAGAAAAAAAAATCAGCTGTTCACTTATTTTGTGAGATTTATTTTTTCTTGAAGAAGAAATATTTATTTAAAATTTATATTTAAATTACATATAAAAATATTTTATAAATTTCATATACAAATGAAAATAATAAAAAGCTGTTTTAATAATTTCAATTTCTATTAGAAGAAAATAGGATGCTAAATATAGTTTCTAAAACATCAAATATTAAATAAAAAAGTTATTTAAAAAAAACTTAAACAAAAACACCTTATTATTGCAAATCATTTGTATTATCTCTTGTAAGTTGACTTTTCAAGCAAAATCTCGAAAAAGTAATGATAGTTTAGGGGCTTAGTGGGCCTGTTGGGCCAACATATATTAAAACAAATAATTAGAAAGGAAATGTTTCTTCCTGCACCCCTATATATTCTTCTTCCACCTCCATAAATTTTTGCATTTCCAAAAATACCCCTCTTTAATATTCAGATGCATGATTAATTTCCGAATTATGTAATCTGAAAGTCTTTTTAGCTTTCAGGTTATCTAATCCTCTTTTTTCAAATATATATCCAGATTACATAATCTCCGAAAACTACTATATATTGAGGTGGTACAAAAAAGATAAAAATGTATTTTAACATTATGTATGGAGGTGGCAAAAGAACCTATGGAGGTGTAGGAAGAAACAGCCTTATAAAGGTATACCAGCACTACTTTGCAAAACTGATAGATACAAACAATATCGTGCAAGGTCCAGACAATATTATTTGCACACAAAATTATTATATAACTGTACCTGTGTGGACGTCAGAGCCAGAGTGATATTGTTCCACGTCAGTACCTAATTGTTGTTGTCCAGCAGCTGCTTAATTCTCCTAGTCCTTTCTCCTCCGCGCGTATGCTCGTCCGGTCGGCGGGGGTACCTGCGATTGCACTCCGACGCTCAAGTCAGTTCTCTCCCTTTCTCAGTATTTTCCAGAAGATTAAAAACGTACCTTTTCCCCCTTTCAGCAGTTTTCCTTATAGGTTGACTTGAGCTTTGGTCCGTGTGGGCCAAGTAGGTAGTTGCTGAAATCGTGCTTAGTGGTGTTTGGGTCATGAGTAGTGGCTTCCTGATATTAAGGGAGTGTACCTGAAAATGTCCTTGACCCATTCAACTACAGTTATAACTGCTGTTCTGCCACGTATTTATTTTGTTCGTTTTATTTAACATCCATGTTCGGTCGTACGGAGCCGAGCGGTACACTTGCCCCCCAGGCTCGAGGGCATGATTGGCCGAAGAGTCGTACAAGATGGATGGGGTTTCAAGATAGTGCTTTACAGCTGGTTCCTCTTAAATGTGTCGCAGAGATGTGACGTTTGCCGCAGAGCCGCCGTTTAGGCGTGTACTGTTTCATCTGATGTTTTCAACGGTGGCGATTGAGTGTCGTTTCGAATGCCGAGTGATTGTACCCGTTGGATCAAATGAGATCCAATGGTGCTGGACGTTTGATGAGGGGGTTCTTCTCTCACTTCATTGCCTATAAATAGCATTTCATTTGTTGGGAAAGGGTTTACGCACTCTTTCTGCTTCCTAGATCTTGTGCTTTCTGCTCCGAGCGTCGAGTCTATTGCGGTTGTCGAGTTTGCTTCAGTTGCATCCGCCCCTAAGGTTAGTGATGCCCTCTTCTGTAGAGTCTTCTTGTAGTGTAGATTCGTCTTTGACTCGCACCGCTTCTGGTGGCGTGAGTGAGTTTTCGGAAGGCCCGAGTTACGATTGGATCGATCCGTCCGTCCTTAATATTTCCACGAAAATTAAAACGGCTGATGACTTAGATAAGTTCTTTTCTGCCAACCCTGGTTTTGTAGAGTCTGATTGTCCGAGTGAGGCGTTAACTGCAGACGTCTGCGGTGTGACCGACCGTGTTTGCCACGGTCGGGAGAACGCGCCGCATGATTTCTTTTTTGTATATAGTACCTTCTTTTCTAATTTACGCATGACCTTTCCTTTTGATGATTTTACCATGGGAGTCCTTCGGACTCTCAATGTTGCGCCCACGCAGTTGCATCCCAACTCGTGGGCGATTCTCCAAGCTTTTCGCGTTATATGTCGAGTTTTCAGGCTTAATCCTACCCCGCAGTCGTTTTTGTATTATTATAATACGTATCCGGGCACCCCTGTGAGTTGGTTGTCGTTGGTCAGTCGGTCGGGTAATGTTCGGTTTGCTCCATACACCACGTCGTATAAAAATTTTAAAGATAATTACTTCAAGATTTTTGTGGAGCTTGATGGCCGTGACCTCTTTTATAATGCTGATGGAACAACTAAGTTTCCTTTCCATTGGACGGAGAAACCTTTTCAGCTCGATAACCAGTTATTGCATTCATTAACACCTTTTGATAAGGAGGTTATATTAGTTATCGACCGGTTACCTTGTAGGCTGCCCACCCGAGAGCTGATAGCCTTGTATGGGTGTCCAAAAAGTGGGTAGATTTAACTAGTATGTGTATTCAATTGCTGTCGGTCGCTTTGTTGTGGGATTGCGTTTTGACGGTTTGTTTTATGTAGGCATTATTTTAAGGATGGATCCGAGTCTGAGCAAGTTCATGAAGGATCTGAAGAAGCAGGCCGAGGATCGTAAGGTTTCTTCTGTCGCTGGTATTGTACTGAAGCCGGCTGCTGTAGAGGTGGTGTCGCCCGAGATTGCTGTTGCGCCACCTGCGAACAAGAAAAGAGGACGTCCGTCCAAGGTTCAAAAATTGGAGGTGGGTACCTCATCTGGTGGCAAACCGGTTAGCATGCTCGGACTAGGCCTTAGGGTTGCTCTGACCATGCAGTTTGATCTTCTACCGAGGATGAAGGTATACTGGCTGTTGTACCTACATTACACCAGATCGAAGAGATGGTGGAACTCCAATGTCGGGCGGCTGTGGTGAGTCGAGCCATCGGGGATGAGCTGAAGAGAGTTGAGTCGGTCGTGATTCCGAGGCTTTAAAAAAGGCGTTGCAAGATATCGATGCCTGTCAGAAGGAGAAAGAGAGGGAGGTGCAAATGATTAAAGAAGAAAAAGAAACGTTGAAGGCCATGGTTACTAAGTTGACGGCCGAACGGGATGAGCTTGTCCAAGAGAAAGCTGATCTAACGACCGAGAAGGAGTCACTCAATGTTGAAATTGAGAAGTGTCAAGGTTTCATTTTGCGTATCAACAAAGAAAGCTTCAATCAAGGTCTTCGCTAGGCGGCCTTTTTTCATGGTATACCGGCCGATGACTCACGATATGATCTTGGCAAGGATGTTGTGAACGGTCGCCTTGTATCGCTTGGAGAAGATGCTGGTGACGTCGGTCAGGTCATGGGGGAACCGCCGACTGACAGTGCACAACTGGACGAGACCATCGACATTATCTAATTCGGAATATGTCTGGACCCGGGCTGTGGGTTAAAACAATTTATCTTTTTATGCTTTAGTGCTTGAGCGTACGCTTGAACAGTTGTTTGTATACTCTCGACCATATGTATGTATGCGTTCGCGTTTGATTTTATATGCATGCTTGTTTATATCTGCCTTCAAGCGAATAATTTTCTCGACATTTGGTTATCCACTGACCGAACGAATGGTTTATTAACATCATTTGATTCTGACCGTTGTAAGACTATTAGTACGATTCTGACCGATCGATCGGTTAATTAATAACAAGATTATTAATTTTTGATCAGCGATAGGTGAATAACCTTTAGTTTGTAGATATGATTCTGACCGAACAAACGGTTAATTAATAACGTAAGATTATTAATTTCTAACCAACGATGAGTGAACAATCGTGTTTAGGTTGTAAATATGATTCTGACCGAACGAACGGTTAATTAATAACGTAAGATTATTAATTTCTAACCAACGATAAGTGAACAATCGTTTAGGTTGTAAATATGATTCTGACCGAATGAACGGTTAATTAATAACTTAGGATTATTAATTTCTGACCAACGATAGGTGAATAACGTTTAGGTTGTAAATATGATCTTGACCGAACGAACGGTTAAAAAGACGTCAAGTAGAGAGATGTATAGTTTTTAAAGTGCGTCGTTAAAACCTTCTCGGTCGAAAACCCTACTTTAGGGATAAAACGACTGAGCGAGGAAAGAGTACACTGATTTTCATTTATCAACTGTAATAGAATTTGAGATGCGTAGCATTCCACGTTCTTGGTACAGATTTTCCTGATAAATGATCTAAGCGATATGCTCCTCCGGCTGCTGTGTCGGCGATGCGGAATGGTCCTTCCCAGTTACTTGCAAATTTCCCTTCGTCCTTCCGGGCATCACTGCGCATGCGCCAAACTAAATCTCCTTTCTGAAAATTTCGTGGCTTCACCTTTGAGTTATATCGTCGTGCCGCACGTATCTTGCATGCCTCTTCTCGTATTCTGCACTTGTCTCTTAATTCATTAATGAGGTCGAGGCCGACCAGTAGACTTTCTTTATTCAAGTCCAAGTCTAATGTCTGTCGGCGTAGGGAAGGCTCGCCTATCTCGACCGGAATCATGGCTTCGGTGCCGTACGTCAGGCTATAAGGTGTTTCCTGAGTTGTTGATTGCGGTGTACAACGATAAGCCCAGAGGACTTTCAAAAGTTCTTCAGTCCAATTTCCCTTAGCTGGGCCGAGTCTCTTTTTAAGTTTGTTAAGAATAACTTTGTTGGCGGCCTCGGCTTGACCGTTGGTTTGCGGATGCTCCACCGAGCTTGTGATGTGTTTGACATGGAGTTTCTCGTAAAACTCTGCTAACCCTCGGTCGGTGAACTGTCGGCCATTGTCTGTTATAATAATTTGAGGTAGGCCGAACCTGCAGATGATATTCTTCCATACAAAATTTTGGACGTTACAAGCAGTGATGGCTGTCAAGGGTTCGGCCTCGATCCACTTAGTGAAGTAGTCAATGCCGACTAACAGGAATTTGCATTGTCCCTTGCCAGGTGAAAAGGGTCCGATGATATCCATCCCCCATTTCACGAACGGCCAGGGAGATAGAATGTAATGCAAGTTTTCTGGTCTTTCATGCGATATATTCCCGTATTCCTGACATTTCAAGCATTTCCGAACGAATTTTGTGCAGTCTCCTTGCACGGTCGGCCAGTAGTATCCGGCCCTGAGCACTTTAGCAGCCATGGTTCGTGCTCCTGAGTGAGTTCCACATACTCCTTCATGTAACTCGGTCATCACATATGTAATTTGGTCAGGATTCAGACATTTTAGTAGAGGACGAGAATAACCTCTCCTGTAGAGGTCTTGATCAATAAGAATATACCTGGCAGCCTGCTGTTTCATTGTTTTCTCCAAGTGCGGGTCACATATTCCTTCTGTCAGGTATTGTTTGATGGGGGTCATCCAGTTAGGTTGAGTGTTGGTCGTTAGGCATTCCTCCACGCCGACACTTGGTTTATTCAGGGTCCCGACCGGTGGACTCCCTTTTGCTTGACAGTGGCCAATCGTGAGAGAGTGTCTGCTCGAGTGTTGTTTTCTCTCCGGACGTGTTGGAATGATACTTCCCCGAACCTATTTAAGAGGTTTTTCACAAAATGGTAATACTGTTGAAGTAAATTTTCCCTTACCTCATACTCTTCTGTGAGCTGCCCGATGACCAGCCGAGAGTCACTTTTGCAAATCAATTTGGTTATTTCTAATTCCATAGCCAGGTGTAGGCCGGCAATGATAGCTTCATATTCTGCCTGATTGTTCGAAGTCTTGAATTCAAACTTCATTGCCTGTTCAACGACAATCTCGCCTGGCCCTTCCAACACCACTCCTGCTCCACATGAGCGGTTGTTTGAAGAACCGTCCACATACAACACCCATATAGATTCCTCTTCCTCGGTTGGTTGCGGAGTGAGTTCTGATGCGAAGTCTGCGAGGGCTTGGGACTTGATTGCGCCCCTCGACTGGTATTCGACATGAAATTCTGATAGTTAGATAGCCCATCCTATCATACGTCCGGCTAGGTCAGGTTTAGTCAAAATCTTCATAATAGGATAGTTGGTTCTAATTATGATGCGATGATTATGAAAATACATCCGCATTCGTCGTGCGGTGATGATTAGGGCCAATGCCACCTTCTCAACCATTTGGTATCTGACTTCTGCGCCGTGTAGCACACAGCTCACAAAATACACCGGTCGTTCTTCTGCTTGTATCTCTTGCACAAGAACCGAACTTACTGCTTCGCTGGAGACAGCCAGGTAGACTATGATGGGCTCTCGTGTGTTTGGTTTGTGGATGACCGGTGGAGAAGCTAAAAATGTCTTTAGCTGGAGGAAGTTTTGCTCACATTCGGCCGTCCATTCAAATTTGGTTGTCTTTTTTAATAGTTTAATGATGGGTCTCGTTCGTTCGGCAAGTTTAGGTACGAAACGAGACAGAGATGTAAGACGACCGATGAGTCGTTGGATCTCTTTGAGACTGCTGGGACTCCGCATTTCTGCGATGGCTTTACACTTTTCAGGATTTGCCTCTATGCCCCGGTGAGTGAGCATGAACCCTAAGAATTTTCCTCCTTCCACGCCGAACGCGCATTTTTCAGGATTCAGACGCATATGGTATTTTCGCAAAGCTTGAAAGACTTCTTTCAAATCTGCAATGTGTTGGTCACAGGAGTTCGACTTAACTACGATATCATCGACGTATACTTCGACATTCCGTCCGATCATGTCATGGAAGACATGGTCCATCAAGCGCTGGTAAGTGGCTCCAGCGTTTTTCAGGCTGAACGGCATAACCTCATAATAAAAATTGTTGGAGTCTGTGCGAAAGGCTGTTTTCTCCTTGTCTTTCGGGTGCATCTGGATTTGATTATATCCGGAATATGCGTCTAAAAAGCTTAGCATCTGATGGCCGACCGCTCCGTCTACCAGCCGATCGATAGTCGGTAAGGGGTACGAATCCTTTGGACAAGCTTTGTTAAGGTCTGTGTAGTCGACACACATTCGCCACTTTCCATTTGCCTTTCTAACCATTACCACATTAGCTAACCACGTGGTGTAATGGGCCTTTTGAATAAAGCCAGCTTGTACAACCTTTTCGGTTTCTTCTCGGGCGGCTTTACGTCGTTCCTCCCCCAACTTCCTTTTCTTCTAGGAGACTGGCCTAGCTTCTTTGTATACGGATAGACGATGAGTAATCACATCGGGTTTCACCCCGGGCATATCTGCAGCAGTCCAGGCGAATAGGTCAACGTTCTTCATCAATGTTCTATTGATCACATCTCGATCGTCCGGCTTGAGGGAAGTGCCCATGTAAGTTTTGCGGTCCTTATCGCGTAGGGATATAGGTTGTAATTCCTCGTCTACCTCCATACGAGGGTCGTCCAATCGGGGATCTAGGTCCACAAGGGCCACCAAGTGCCTTCGAGAGCTCATTCTTCTGGGGCGCCTCTCTGGCGACCGACCTCTTCTGTCTGGGGAGCGATCGGTCGTTGTCTTATATAACCTTCGGGTTAGCTCGACTTTCAGACTGGCTACGTAGCATTCTCGTGCTGTTTTTTGGTCTACGTGTATCGTTGCAATATCTCCGTTTACGGAAGGAAACTTCATAGCCAAATGAGGAGTGGAAACGATAGCCTTTAACCTATTTATGGAGGGACGACCGAGGAGTATATTGTAGGACATATTAGCATTGACCAGCAAGTATCGGATATTGATGGTTTTGCTGAGATAATCATCACCAAAAGTGGTGAATAGGTCAATATACCCTCTAGTATCCACACGTTCCCCTGAAAACCCGACTATTTGTTCGTCGTAAGGTTGTATCTCTGATTCTGAAATGTTCATTTTTTTAAAAGTTTCCCAGTACAAGATGTCGACCGAGCTTCCTTGGTCGACAAGGACCTTAGCAATTGCGAACTTATCGATTTCCACCGTAATGACCATGGGGTCATCTTGAGCGAGATCAATTGCGGTGAAGTCAGCGTCCGTGAAGGTGATAGGTGGGATATGCGGTCGGCGATGTAGGGATGCCGAATGAACTGATTGAATTGCCCTTAAATGTCTCTTCCTGGCTGAATTAGAACATCCTCCTCCTGCGAATTCGCCCGCAATGTAATTGATCTCCTGAGGAGGAGCGTCGAGCGACACAGGCCCAACAATTGTGTTAATGACTTCTCGAATTTTCTGTTTAGTTCGGCTTCTGCGATCTGGGCTTTCACTTCAAGGCCTTGTCCGTCTGACCGGACTTTCACTTCTTCTTCTGCGGCTCGTGCGGTTTCGATCATTTCGGTCATCTCGTCGCCCAGATTGTGCTCTGTCCTTAGTGAAGTTCTCATCACGTTGGGGTGATCGCGGTGTAGGTGCCACTGTTTTCACAAATTTGCGGAGGTGGCCGGCTTGGACAAGTTCTTCTATCTTATCTTTCAACGCATGACAGCCTTCGGTCGAATGACCGTAATTACGGTGGTACTGACAACGTTTAGCTGTATCAGCGTTGGGAGGTGTCTGTGCTTGCTTTAACGTTGGGATTAAGTCAGCTTGTAAGGCTTCGTCCAGTATCTTCCCTCTAGGTACAGTCAGCGGGGTGTAGTTATGAAAATGGGGGCCTCTGTTCTGGAAACGAGGCCCTCGTTCGTTCGTCCTCGAATGGATGCGGACGTCTCTACTTTTTTCCATATTTTCCGCCAGTGTCTTCCTGTGATAGTCTATATGCTCTTCTATTTGCATGAATTTGGTGGCTCTGGTTCTTAATTCATCCATATTGTGCGGCGGTCGCTTTATCAAGCTATCGGTGAATCGGCCTGGAAGTATGGTCGAGATCAGGTGATGCATTGCAATCTCAGGGTTTAAGTTCCTGATCCCCATACACACCCTGCTGAATCTATCCATGAAGGTTCTTAATGACTCTCCCCTTTCCTGTCTGACGTGGAGGAGAGACATGGATGACGTGCGATGGGGCCTGCTGGTGGCGTATTGAGTTATAAATTTTGTCTCCAACATTTCAAAGCTGTCCACGGAGTTTGGTGGGAGTCCGGTAAACCATCCGAGAGGTCCTTCTTTGAGTGAAGTGGGGAATACCTTACACCATACCGTCTGGTCCACAGTGTACAACGTCATTTGCGTCCTGAAAATGTTCAAGTGTTCGTCTGGATCAGTGGAGCCATCGTATAGGTTCATCGTTAAACCCCTCCATTTGTCGGGAAGAGGTGTTGCGATGATATCGTCCGAAAAGGGATGACCTCTTGGATTTGCCGATCTGCGGGGTGTGACACTTTTGACACTTTGATGAGTGTGCTGTGTGGGTGAAGTGTGATGGACCACTTGGGTCCGAGTTTGTGGGGTAGTTATCTTTGTTCCAGATGGATGAGGGGGCAGAGTTGGAGCGTGGGAGTGTCCTTCCCTCTCAGAGTCTTCAAGTTGTTGGAGCAACCTCTTGTTTTGTTCTTTCAGTTGAGCCATCTCTTCTGCTTGTTGGCGTCGTTCTTCCTCATAGCGTATCTGGTCTGCAGTCCCTTTCTTCAGTAGTTCCTGCATTTGAGCTTGAAGAATTTGTAACACCGCCATTTGACTCTCCGTAGAGTTATTGTTATCTGTTGTAGACACCATTGTTGCCGAAATCCTTGTGGGGGGCCAGAGATTATTCGGCCCCACGGTGGGCGCCAATTGTACCTGTGTGGACGTCAAGGCCAGAGTGATATTGTTCCACGTCAGTACCTAATTGTTGTTGTCCAGCAGCTGCTTAATTCTCCTAGTCCTTTCTCCTCCGCGCGTATGCTCGTCTGGTCGGCGGGGGTACCTGCGATTGCACTCCGACGCTCAAGTCAGTTCTCTCCCTTTCTCAGTATTTTCCAGAAGATTAAAAACGTACCTTTTCCCCCTTTCAGCAGTTTTCCTTATAGGTTGACTTGGGCTTTGGTCCGTGTGGGCCAAGTAGGTAGTTGCTGAAATCGTGCTTAGTGGTGTTTGGGTCATGAGTAGTGGCTTCCTGATATTAAGGGAGTGTACCTGAAAATGTCCTTGACCCATTCAACTACAGTTATAACTGCTGTTCTGCCACATATTTATTTTGTTAGTTTTATTTAACATCCATGTTCGGTCGTACGGAGCCGAGCGGTACATAACCTTTTTGTTCTTCTAGTTTCATCAAATTTTATATGTGCAAATAATATTACTAAAAGCTATTGTCTTTGTTTCTAATCTATGAGAATGATCAGAACAATAAGAAGTTTTAGAGTACAGGAATTGATATTATCCATTTAGCTACAGTTGAGAATTTCCGGTACTTGGCACTTTGTTTCAGCAGTCTAAACATATTTTTTTTTTATCAGCAAAAACTTCTTATACCAAACCCTAAAACCAAAAATAAATAAAAACCCTTATACAAAACATTGACAAAATTCCTACAATACCAGGAACAAATCTCCTGCCAGGCTATATACTTTTCGGCTAATGCTTTGAAAAATACTTAAACAGGATTGTTTCGAAGCCCAGCACAAAACCAGAAAACAGAAGTGGGTACTGACTTTAATACAAGATTTGCTTTAAGTGAAACAGCAAATACAATCTTCTAAAATTAATGCATAGGCACTGACTTTAAGTGAAACAGCAGCTGTACAAGATTTGCTTTGCAGCCAGACAAAAAGCATGCTATCTTAATGGACAGCTTTATCTCACTGTTCCTCCTTCACTTAACTTCTAACAGATTCTCCTACACTCCATCATGCCCCTTGACCATAATGTTCTGCATAAGCCATAAATTCTGTTCCACTAAATGCAATTATTTGCTGCATGCACCCCTTTCTAAGCACATTAGTTATCTGCATGAAGAAAATCATCAATTGTCATAAGTTCTAAAGTTTTTTTATTGCTCAAAATCTATAATTGGCTTGTAATATAATTACTTTCCATCATAATGTAAACTCATAGTAACTCATTAGAATGCTGAATATTAGCAACTGGTATATATATATATCTATATATAGATATAGTGTGTGCGTGATTTAGAGAATTGTAATTACCTGGTGGTGGTTTGAAGAATCTAAGATGGGGGTCAAGGGGTTGACCTTGCCGCTCAAATTCTATGTCGTAGATGGCATTATCAAAGTTCCTAAAATTTCAGAACCATGAATTTTTTAGTTTCTTCTGCAGTCTCAAGTTGTGATAGTTAAATGCGGAAAATGATAGAAAGAGCAACAGAGAAGGTGGGTTTTGAGGTGCGGAGTGTACCTAGGAGCAGAAGGAGGGTTTGAGAGCAAAGCGTTTGGATTTGTATTCACCACAATTTCTGGAGTCCTTTGTGGTCTTTGGGATGTACTAGATGATCCAGGTCTTCCAGTTTCAGAAGAAGCCTTCAAGCACTACTCAAAACAAACCAAGCAGAACGACCTCATAATTTCATTTTTGGGTTCATTCATACATTCTATATATCGGAGTAAATAGAAAAACAACATATCCACACTTGCATGGATTTCTGAAAGTGTATAACTCTATAACAGATACCTTTTGAAATTTCTTTAGTTTAACGTAACAATACACTGTATTTTTAAGAGCTAAAATAGTTGTTTAGTTCTTGCATGATTTAGTAAAATGCTTACCTTTGCACGCTGAGTATAGGATTCTATTGGATCGCGTCGTTTTGGAGGACGACCACGGCGTGGTGGTACATAAGGTATCTGTCATGCAACATCCAGGTTTACATGTTTAGTTGTTTCCAAGAATATGGTAATTTTTGCAACTACTGTACTAATGTCTTGTGATTATGAGCAAATGTTGATATGGATTTTATCATTCAATGACAACAATTGATTTATCATCATAATTACGAATACCCTTTTCAAAGTAGTGTAGAGCTTCAAATATTTTATAACTCAGTCTTGATTATACATGTTCTTTATATCGTTGGCGTAAATGAAATGATATGAAATATTTTGGATATTTTTACCCTTTCAGTTGGCATGCTCCCGCTTTGATCACTAGTGATGCTAGGAATCATCCATGATGGATTCATATTTAAAATTCGCTGAAGGGCCTCGGAAGGTTGGTTCCTATATATGCAGACATTCAACCACGTAAATAAAACTTCAAGTATACAATGCCCTTAACTAAGGAAAAGACTTCTGTTGTAGGAATGATATGCAAAAGATACTATATATATCAAACACTTCAAGACTATAGTCTCTTTATTAAACTTATCCCTTATAAATTACCTAGTTGATAAAGTCCCTATGTCTCGACTGGTTTGGACTTCATTTGGTAAAACTGTAGCCTCTGGCTGCAATCTAGTTAAACAGTAAACGTTTTTAGTAAAAATTTTATGGAGAAAATGAAAATATTGATAACAAATGAAGAATGTTTATTATTACTTTCTACTTAACATAATGTAAAATAGTGTAAAATTTGACGCCAGTATACAATGATATGATTGGGTATGAACATAATCCTTGTTGTTTGAATGGATAAAGAAAAAATCCCGAATGAAAACTAAAAAAATCTGATACCTCAAAACGGGTGCAATCTCAGCATCCCTGGAGTTAGGAACTCTTGAACTTATCCCTTCAGTTGTCCTAGAACTTGAATGGCCCAGAAACCTTGAAATAAGTGTTTGCGAACTTGTGCTGGTCTGCCTTTGTAGATCGTGAGTCGTCATCCTTTGATTGTATTCACCAATCTGGGACCTTTATTTGAAAATTAACTAATTATTAGCATATAGAAATTAATTAAGGTACATTGGTAGAAAGAAATTTCCATTGACTCCTTCTAAGTGTTAATGGCTATTGATAAATTGGTTGCTCACCACTGTGGCCTTGATGAACCACTCTGTCCTTGATCATATGGCATCATGACTTGGGGATGCTGATGCTGATCCAACTGAGGATACCTGCAGTAACATAATATTGTTATTGACATACATAAATAGTGCTATATTTGATAAATGGATATAGTTCTCCTTTTTAAAATAATTTTCAATTTTTAAAATTTCTTTTAAATTGTATATGTAGTAAATTAATTACAAAGAAAAGAGATACAATTACTTTACAAGTAACTCTTTCTTTGGAAGTTTATCCCTTCAACAATAATATGTGTACAATAATTTTGTTAATTTATTCAATGAACACTTTGATACTAACTCACTAGTTATATCAAGTCTTTTATTCATATTTTTGAGGAAATTTATTTTACATAAATTGAAATTGTTTAATAAAATGTTATTATTTAAATATTTTATAAGTAAATTTTAAACTTAATTTATTCAATAAAAAGTTTTATTTCTACGGTTTGATTAATAAAACTTAACACACATGTAGAGAGTTGTTGAAAGGGGAATTTTGGTCCCACCTCAGATTAAAGAAGCAATTATATTTTTTTTAAAAAATTATCTCTATGAAAGAAAACGAGATAAATTAATAAAATCTAATTATATTTTTCTGAACTTATATGGCTATTTAATTATTTTTTTCAGTTTATATATAAAACCCTAACTGGAAATTTTTTCTTAAAACAAAGTGGAAACTTTGAGGCCAAACATTTCATACATGGGAAGCACTGAAGATCCGGAAGCAAAGGAATTGCTTGATGGCGCAAATAGAATAGGGTTTTGACCATAGATAACTGAGGACCCGGACGGAGATGCAGGATCAGACAGTATAGATATATAACCTGGTTGAAAAGAATTTGGTGGCATTGTTACCAAACCAGGCTGAAGATTTGAGAACGGCTCCGACCTATGACAAAAAGCAACAACATGCTTGGTATATATATGTTGATTTATAAAATGGTTATAACTTTTCCATGGTAGCAATATATTATATTTCATGTATAAGGTGAAATACAAGCTAGGTACCTAGGGCACGTTGGGTAGACAGACATTCTAGAATCCTGAGAATGTAAATCCAGCATCTGCTGCAGTTCAGAGGCATTGTCTATTTGATTCTGCACAAGAGTGAATGGCTGTAGGGATCTGAATAAAAAACAAACAGTTAATTATGCATTTTGTTGTTAACCTGTTAATCGAGTAACTGCATTAAGAAGCGGAGGAATGGAATCGTACTGCGTATAGTTGGGAAAGTGTTGTGCACCATATACATCAGAAGCAGAGAATTGAAACTGGTCGGGTCTGCACAAGTTTATAAAATTAGGAAGATACAAAACTGTGAGTCAGTCTCACACCGATAGTGATGTGGGGTTGATATGTGAGACAAACAATTTTGTTGTCTTTTGTGGGTCAAAAATTTAAAGTGGGTTGCATAAGTGGATAAGTAAGAAGTAGAAAAAGTAAAAGAGCACCTAGAACTCCATGCAGCAGGAGAGTTGGTTGTATCATTGTGGTGCGTTAATAGCGTAGATCCTGTGGGTGGGGCAAATGCTCCAGTGGAGTTTGCCCTTTCGCTATTTGTCTGTACATATACAGGTCCAGATAATGACAAAAAATTATGGTGAAAAGCACAGCCTATGGAATATGAACGTTAGCTGTTAAACGTGTTTTTTCAACAGTTATACTCACTGGGGTTTGGTTGACCAATGCAGGGTAAGAGGATGATTGATTAATATTGATAACATTGTAATTGTTGTTTACGATTGTATTTGGTATGGAAAGTTGATTCGTTGAGTTTTGCTCGTTATGATGAGCAATACCTTCATTCCTACAGTATAACAATGAAGAATATATATATATACACACACTTAATTAACATTAGCAAGTAAGAAAATGCTAAATTAACATTTTAATACTGATTATAATTGATGAAAGATATAAAATGAATAATTCAGAAAATGACAGGAAAAACTTACCCAACCGAATTGGCATTTTGCAATTCAGATAGTTGGCTGAAGTAACCCGCTAGGGTTATGTCTTGGCTTTGAAGAGATGGAGCAGCTTCATCCAACATTAACCCCTCCTAATTAAATTATGCATTAAGGAAAGTAAGATTAGTTGTCATCTAAAGTGGCATACACATATAGAAAGAATTTAAGATAGAAGATATAATAATTGTGTGTTTGGATTGGTGTTTTAGAGCAGTAAAAATTGCTAATTTACCGCAGATGATAGAGGGTTGTTTAATTGTGGTGTATTAAGAAGTGGGGTGTTTGGTACTGGTGGCAGAGGATTAGGAACAAAAGTTAAAGCCTCTGCACTTGATGAGCCCTCACAAGACCAAGATATGGGGTCCCTGATTTCAGTCATTGGCTCCACAACCTGCATAATTCATATAAATTCACAATCACTACGTCCACAAACAAACATTTCTAGATTCATTTTATGGTGATGCAAACTGCGTTGCTTATTCTCAAAACAAAATTTTAATTAATCATACCAAAAATAATGGTCTGTGTGATCTACGCATACAATAAAAGAAACATTAATAAATACTTTGTTTGGAATAATAACCAGAGCTTAAAAAAGTTAATTACATAACAATGACACTTAATTCGGAATGAATGAAACAAGCATGAAAGCGTGTGGGGTCCAGTAAATTAAACTATCAAATCATTTTTATTTTATACAATTATTTTTTAGTAATAATATTTATATATACGTGTTTCTTTATTTTCTAAGCAATTAAACAAGAAAAAATAAATTTTTTTGCCTTTCTTTTTATTCTTAACTTCAAAAGTTGTTTAATAAATCATCTCTTTACCTTCTGCTCTATTTTTTCTTTCTTTCATTCTCTTGGTTTTTAGTTTTTTCCCTTTTCAACTTTTCCCTTCCTTCCTTTATCCATAACAATTCTAAAAAAAGTTGCTACATATATAGTAAGATTTATAAAATAAAATAAAAAGTTAAGAAAATGAGTGCCAACTCAGTACTTACAACAGTAGGGGGAGGAGGAGGCAGCTGAGTTTGAGAATTTAAAGGTTCCATTAAATTTGCATCTTCCAAACCAGTGAGGGGAATGTCTGTCTGTAAAAATGTTGGTTGGAATTGGTCGTTGTTCCAGTCAATGAACATTCCAAGGTTGTCTGCTTCAAAATCTCTGTCCATGTTCTGTACATAATCCATTTGCGATTGATCAAACACAGAAAGAGATTCGGTTAAATAAATAACAAAAACAACACAATTTTTTTCTCTACTATATTAGAAAAAAAAATGATTCATAAACACCTCAAATATTAAAGAACAGCTAATGAGAGAAAAGAAATTTTAGATCTTATAAATGATGCGGTATGGTATGAGAGAAGGGACAGAGAAGAAAAATTATGAACATTGATTAAGTATTTATAATAAAGGTTGTGCATGTACATTAATCGATGGAAAGCAAGGACCTCTCACAACAGAAACTACAAAGGATGCTTTTCTGTCAGCAAAGAAAGAATGGACCTTCTGTAATCAAATCTCAGTCATCTTTGTGTATTATATATAAAACATATCTGAACAATTACACTCTGCATTTATAACGTTTTAATGATGTATTTCTCTTTTATGATGATATAAAATATGACCTCTCCCAAGATAGACAACAAAGGATGCTTTGCTGTCAACAATGCATGGACCTTCTATAATCAAATATCTTTGTCATTTTTTGTGCATTGCACCCTGTGCAAATAAATTTTTAAATTATAATGCTATAAAATATGTAATGAACAGTGTAACTGCATGAAACTGAGTCTTGTAGTTAATATTTCTCAGAAAATATTCCTCTTACAAAGTTGCAGATTAATATTATTGGGTCCACCACAAACAGGTTTGTCTAGATTTCTGAAATGCATTAGAGAGGACTGAAAATTAAACTACTTATTAAATGGTATATGTTGACTTTTGCTATAAACCGTCTAAAAAGTTTATAAAATAGATTATTGTTGCTCAAATCCAAATAACACCCCACCTTTAACTTTTAACGCTTATTAAGGTAAGCCAACATTGCACTTGTGTGAGAAATGTTTTAAAATAATAAATGAGTTCATAAAAGAAGAATTCCACGGAAAATATATAAAAAAAAAACAAATACACAAACTAATGTTTTTCAATTCCATTTTCTTACTACAATTTCACTCTACTTATTTCATGAATACATCATGATTAATTGTTTTTGTTAGAGATCATAAATTATCTAAAGATATTACCAAATAGTGTATATGTAGTCTCACTTTTATAGAATAATTTTACATTACTTTATATATTATAATTTCATCATATCTTTAAATAGTGTGAAATCTCTATCATGTTTGATTCTTTTAACACAATTTCCCATAAATAAATTGATGTAACTTACTTCATGAATAGTTCAAACACATCATAATAAAATGTTTTGTTATATATCATACAATGGTTTCTAAATTGCTATCTAAATTAACTGTCAAGATTTTAGGTACTAATATTTTAGATTATAAATTAGTCTCTACAAGATTAATAAAGACTAATTTAGAATATAAAGTAGTTAGTAACTAAAACCTTGACAGTTAATTTAGATACCAATTTAAAAATTACTTTATAAATTTTCATTAATAATAGAAACTACTTTAGATACCAATCATTTTTTTAGTTTATAAAATGATATCTAATTTAGTTAATACACTACAAGAAAATCATGAAATAGAAACCAATTTTAGAGAAAAAAAATAATTAGTTGTTATAGTGACTAAATTAGAGACCATATTAGAGACTAAAAAATATTTTGGTTTCTAAATTAATTTCTATTATTCTTAAATGATTTCTAAATTGGTATCTAGTTAGCAACCAATATTTTTGCAATTATGTAAATTAAAACACATGGAGAACCATTGCATACAATTTGGGAATGGTAAAACAGGTCAGCCTAACTCATCTCTAGCCTGCGAAAAGTGGGATAGGATGGCTCGAAGTCAAGCTCCTTGAGGAATTTTCAAAGAAACTTTATTCATTACACTAGTCAAGTTTTGTTGTCATGTTATGATTATTATTTACTTATTAGTATGATTATCAATATTAAGAAAATAAAAATTAATAACATTATTCATATATTTAATATCACTATTATTATTAATATTATTAATTTTGTGATATTATTAATATCATTAATGTTATTAATATTACTAATACTATTATTATTATTATTATTATAATACTAATTATATTATTTATATTATTATATTAATATTATTAATTTTTATAATATTAATAATATGTATACTTATTAGTTATGATTATTATTATTTATGAATAATAATTATGATTTTATAATTATTTATATTATAATAATATTTTTAATATTATATATATAATTATTATGATAATAGTTGATAGGTAATAGAGATCCGAGAGTGATAGTTCATAGGTAATAGAAATTTGTAGGTAAAAGTTGGTAGGTAATACTGAATTCAGCTACAGATTCAAAATCTGTGGGTAATATCCGTAGGTAACATTTACCTATGGATTCAGATCCATGGGTAAAATTTCATAGATAATACTGATTTTTTTGTAGTGTTCTAAATTAGTTTTTAAATTGGTGTTTACTTAGCTGCTATCAAGGTTTTAACTACCAATTATTTATATTATAAATTTGGTAGTAAAAACCTTGGTAGCTAATTAGATACTAATTTAGAAACTATTTATCAATAATATAAAAAAAATTAGAAACCAATAATTTTTTTAGTCTTTGAAATTATCTCTTATTTAGTCACTATAACAACTAATTATTTTTTTGTATCTAAAATAAGTTTCTATTTAATGATTTTCTTATAGTGGAATAGGTTGTTGAGTTACTTTTTAATTTTTAATTTTTTTCTTTTTGTTTTGAATATATTTATTTGGTTGTAATAATTGATATCATTTATTTGGGTAATAAAATGAAAGGAAGAGTAATAAAATTGAATCAAATTTTAATATTATAATAAAAAAAAAAAATCTACCCGTTGTTATCATGATATGAGTTCACTTGTTTTTAATCACTTAATTTGTTTTTGGCAAATTAATTGTAATATCTATAGAATTGAATTAATTAATAATTACGAGTTAACTTTAATTGGATTTTTATTAACTAAAGAAGCTATTCCTTAATTAAAATCTTGCATGAATATCACGTGTCAAACGGATAATGTGAAATAAACTCATCGCCTTTCTATCCCTCCATTAGATTGACATAAAATTTTGACCCTTACTGAATAGTTTTAAAATTTCACAATATAACGTATCTGGACAAAACATACCTACTACAACAGTAGATAAAATATATTTATATAATTATTACAGGCAAGTTTTATATTAGTCATATATGTACACTGATCCTGAGATATGCGGATCCCAAAACAATGTATTTAATATATTTTACTAATTAGAAATATATACAAAATTTAATATTTTTTTTATATACATAACAGTAAATTAATTATTTAAACCATACATAATATGATATATTAATATATATATATATATATATATAAATTATACATCACATTCTTATTTAGAGGTCATTAAAATAAATTAAAATTAAATCACTTATATAAAAAAAATACAATAATCTTTAATTGTATCTCAATATACTAGTGTAATATAGATTTTTTTGGTCAACTTTTAGACAAATAATACCACACGACATAGGTAAGAGACATCTTTTATGTTCGGTTCGTGTGATGTGATTTTTTTCATACATTGAAACTAAATCCGACATAAAAATGTATAAAAAAAATATTTTTTATATTGTTTTTTAGCTTTTTTTTTTTTATCAGCAAAGAATTAAATTAAATTAAGGGGATACAAAAGGGGTATCCCAACCCTTTACAAAACCCAAACCCTGTTTTTTAGGACCTCCACGAGGTATCCCAAAACAGGGGATAAAAAGATATATCATAAAAACAGCCCCATTCTACTACTATTGTAATGCTGGACTGTTTCAAAACACTAAACAACAATTTCACACCACCATAACACCATTAGGTCCTCCCACCAGGTTGAATGGTACTTGGAGAGTGACTTTCCGCTACCTCCACACCCAATGGCTAGTGCTGCCTCTCTCAACCTCCTATGACAGTGAACATAAAATACCCCCTGCCTAGGTCTTCAGTTTTATACGTAAACCTCCAACAGCTTCAATTAAGCTTTCTGGAAACCCGGCGATGTGCCTACCACGGCGATTTCCGGCTATTTGATCTTCTGTTCTTCAAGTACAGCGATGACACATAACTTCGGCGACCACTGCCTACGCACGCACGGAGATCGCCGCTTCACTTCGGCGACCACCGACTACGCGCGCATGGAGAACGCCTCTTTATTGTCCGGCGATCATGTTGGCCTTCTTCAAAAACGGCGATGATGCATACCTTCGGTGACCACCGACTACGCACGCATGGAGAGCGCCGCTTTATCAACCGGCGATCATATTAGCCTTCCACGTGTCCTCATCCACATCGCCCCTCACTTCCAATATCTGAACTTCTGTTCTTCTAAGACAGCGATGATGCACAACTTCGGCAACCACCGACTACGCACGCACGGAGATCGCCGCCACATCGACCGACGATCATGTTGGCCATCTTCAACACGGTGATGATGCATACCTTCGGCGACCACCGACTACGCACGAATGGAGAGCGCCGCTTTATCGACTGGCGATCATATTGGCCTTCCACGTGTCCTCATCCACATTGTTTTTTAGCTTACTCAACGTAGAAAGTAAAATAACATTTCTCATGTTTGTTTTGATATGATTGAACTAAAAAATTTGTTATTTATATAATTATGCTCATGCCTAAAAGGTCTTGTTTTATAGTCATGACCAACACAAATTATGTTTTTTTATATAATTTATTTTGGCATCAATCCAAAACCTCTTACCAAAATAAAATACACTACCCAAAGAATATCAATAAACATCAAAACAAAACGTTTGTAACTAAATTACTAATAATTTTTTTAATTTAACTTAAACTATTTAATATTGCAAATAGTCATAAAAGATACCTAATGTATTTAAAAAAAACATATAATTAAACCTAATCATTTTTATTATCACCTCTTATCTTTTTCATACACATGTAAAAAACATGATTCTTTATTTAATGCGTTTTTACAGTTAGATGTTGTCATTTAAAATGCGGTAGCATTTTTTAAATTAATTTCATTTAAGAATGTAGCTATTTGTAATAGCCGCATTCTTAAACAATGCGCTTTAATTTAAGAATTCGACTATTTGTAATAGTTGCATTCTTAAATAAAGCACTTTATTTAAGAATGTGGCTTTACCTAATAGCCACATTCTTAAATGAAAGCGCTTTGTTTAAGAATACAACTTTACCTAATAGTCGCATTCTTAAAACATTTTTTACCCTAACTCTGAAGCGTGCCACCTACACTTTCATACTTAACTAACAAACATTAGTTAATTTGGACGATGGTCAGACTCCAATAAAACCCCAACCTGGACGTGGCAACAAACAACCTACTAGATTGAAACATTTCTCATTGAGACGTGTTGCTGGTGAGAAGATACATATTGACATTGATGTTAACACTAGAGTGGCTTCTGGTCCTAATGCTGAGACGTTTAACAACTATCTTAGTGTTGTTTCTTGTGAGAGGCTATCCATTTTTATTAATTCATGGGATGATGTGTCAAAGGTCGATTGGAACATGCTCTGGGAGGATGTCCAGGTAAGCTTTACATTATTATCGTTATCATTAATATTCATTGATTAATTTTAATTTGATGATATTATTTCGCAAGCAAATTTTGAAATCCCTGATGTGGAACCGCTTCAATCAAAGATTATATCCAATATTAAACTTAAATTCCGTCAATTTATGTCAGCACTGACGACGAAATATATTTTTGGCAAACTTAAAGGCGAAAATCCTTATTTAAAGTACAAATATATTGATGAAGAGACATGTCATCTTTTTGTTCAAAGTCATGAATGTGAAGCTTGGAAGGTAAGTGAAGCTACTTAACTATTTTTATTTATATAACATTAGTAACTTAATATTATTTAATTCACTTCTTTTATTTCATTTATTACAGGATCGCCGGAAGAAAGCTCAAGAGATAGCTTTAAAGAAATGTTACCCCGCACGTACTGTCTCGTTCAAAGTATCAAAAGCTTGAGCAATCACTAATGGCAGAAAATGAGCAATCCAATCTGAGGACTGGGTCTGAGATTGATACAGGGGTCACTTCTCCTCCATCACCACTTTTGCGCCATGTAAAATGGAAGATGGTCCGAATTAAAAAGTCGGGTGCATTTAGTTCTGAGCAATCAAAGATAGTCTCAGAAAAAATTGTAAGTTATTTTTATCCTCTTTTGTATTTATTTTAAAGCATTAATTATATTAAAAACTTATATGATTTTTGTCTCTTGTAGGATTTCTTGGTTGAGGAAAGCTCTCAAGGTAGTTTTGTCCTTGAAAGTCGTCGCGATATCCTGGTTGAAGAAATTGGACGACCTGAGCATTGTAGTCATGTTCGTGCAACTTGAAAATGGGTTGAAATTAAACTATATTTTGGTGCTACACCATGACACTCATCCTCCTCCCCCACAGAGACCAAAGCAAAAATGAAGAGTAATTAAGATACGTCAAGAATTAATGGAGGAGATGAGAAAGAAAGTTGATCGAATGCGGTTAGAGTTGCAACATGAGTTTCTATCGCAACAAGTTTATGCTAAGCCGATTGAGGCACTTGTTAGTCTTGTTCCCAAGAGCACAAAGAGGAATTGTGCGGCTCCTACAATATCAGGGGAGGATATCATTGGGTAGACGATCCAATGTGAGCTACTGGTAGAGGGCAACATGCTTCCTCAGGTGGTGGCCATTGTAAAAGTTTTTCAAGAAGCCACCACCTTACATAACGTTCATTTCCCCTAATGTGGCGAAGGTAATAGTTGAAAGAATATGAGTAGTTGATGCTCGTGTTCTACTACCTTCAGATGAGGTAACAACTGTGGTCAATGCATTTCAGACATTCATAGCCTGGTCCAAACACCTCATTCGAATCATACCTGAATCTCCGATAATAATTTCATTTCATTATATTAATTTATACTTATATATTACATCTAATTTAATACAAATGTTCTTTATTTTGTAGAAACCTCGTCAGAAACCAAGTCCGAAAAAGAAGCTTGAGGTTCCGATTAACGATCCTATAGCTTCCTTAGTTGTAGCTGCTAGGGAGATTGGTCAAGACCCTTTGGAAGTTTCGTGGGATGATACGTGTTTTGAAATAAACGCTAACATGCCACTATATACATACATGTCAGATTTGTTAGAATTTTTAGCTCGGGATCAGGAGCTTAATATATGTTAAATTATTATTGATTATGTTTTAACTAACTTGTAGGTTTTTGTATGGAGTTTCTATCCGTGAGAGGGGAGGAAGATGTGTATAGAATATAAAATTCAACTCATTGTTATTTATGACCACTTCAGTGTATCAAATCTGTGAGTTTATAATAGGACATATGGTAGAAGTAGAGGTAGATAACACATAACTGAATAGGAATTTGGAATGCAGTGGCAGAAAGATTAAACTTGGTTATAGGACTGGAATGGTCGCAGTGTTAATATGAATGCAATGAATGTATTAGAGGGTGGAATATCATGGCAGGGTAAGCCTGATTTTGAGGAGGGAGAGCAGATATGGTGAGATGGTGGGGCGCCTGATGTGTGTGTGTGATTTCTGTGCTGAATACTATGCAGGGGAAACACTGGTCTGCATGTGTCTTCTGCGTTGAATACTATGCAGGTGAATACATGCAATTGAGTGTAGGCCATATAGGGGATGATCTGATTATTGAAAGTTTATATATTGAATAATGATAGTTATGTTTGGTCTGTCATGAAGCTATATTTTCTGGTGGTTCTATGGGTGAGAAATAATAAATGCCTAGTTCCACGAGGATTATATGGAGTATAGGCTAATCAAAGGTGGCTGGGGGGAGTAGATAAAAACAAGGGGAGGTTCGGAGAGGTATTAGGAACTAGTAGTGTGCTTGTTTTTGTCGTCTGTGCAGAGTTCTGCAGCAGTTAAATGGACACAAGGAAAACTAATGAAGGTTTCAGATACTCCATTGTGACCTAACTCACTCTACTGGAGTGGCGATCCAAGTTATGGAGGCAGTAGAATCCTGGTCAAGGGGAGAAGAACTGCTGCAAAGCAAGGAAGTGCAGGGGTTGACTAAATGGATTTAGATTTGCATAACCTCAGGGTGGAATTAAACTTCTGCTTCTTCACCTTGGTCGGTTTCGATGAACATAAGTGGCTCAAATCCAAAGCAGTCTCGGGCATTGAAGTCACATGGTTACGTAAGGGTAACTTGGAAAATCAGCAGTGTACATACCACTCACATTCACATATGATGCCTCCAACACAGAGTACCTTTCTCAACAGGTGCAGAGTTGTTTATGCTGGCAGAGTCAATGCAATTACACATATACAAAATAACCTATTATGAAATAGAATTGAGATAAATAAAAGAGAATAGAAAAGAGTAAAAAGAAGTTTAAAGATATGAGAAAGAATATATGTTTTTTATTGTTATTCAACTCAAAACAAATAGTCTGAATATATACGAGTAGTAAACTCATTCTAGGTTTAACTTAATTAAAGAGGAAAAGAATCAATAATTAAATACTATAATCATAACACACAAAGATAAAATAAAGTTATTAACCTTTATAAAGATTAGAAACAACTAATAATTAGAAAAAACATTCAATTATTCTCCTCAATAAAGAAAAACAACTGATAATTAGAAAAGACTGCACAATTAATATTAAGATCTTTCTATAATTCTGGTATTTGTATCATTTAATATAATCTAAGATTTTTCTTACACGGATTAAAATACCTTAAATATATATCTTATAATATATTTCTTTATGTTGATAAAAAAAATAAAAGAAAAATGTTTTTTTAATTGTAACATAAGACCTAATTAATTTATGTTTTTGTAAGGAACAATTTTTTATCACTTCAAAGAAACACTTTATTTTTAAACTTTAACCAAGTCACCGTTAATTTAGTTTGGATTGCCTGTTGTCCTAAAAAAACACATTACCAAAGGCCAATTATAAAGCTATCCAGCACTTCCTGGCAAAACAAGTCCCAGAAATATATTTGGGCACAATAATATTTTACACAATGCAGTTTTCCTTAGTTTTTTTATGTATGCAAATAATATCACTGACGGCCAGAATATTTGTTTCTATTCTTCGAGAATTGCCAGAACAATAGTATAGAAAATGATATCTTCCAATTGAACCCGCAAGAGAATTCCCGGCACATGACACTTCGTTTCAGCAGGGCACATCAGTTCCCTGCAAGAAGAGAATCATCGATTATCATAAATTCTGAAGCCCTTTTATATTGTTCAAGAATTAAAAATTGGTTCTAATAAAATTATTTTTTTCAATAATGACGAAAACACAGTAACTCAGTAGAATATTGCTGAATAACAAGACAAGTAATTGCTGGCAACATAGTATAAAGTTCTGCTTATTAGCAACTGGTATTTGATACAAAAGAATGTGGCTTAGAGAATTGTAAGTACCTGGCGGTGGTTTGAATAATTTGGGGTCAAGGGGACGACCTTGCATCTCAAATTCCATGTCATAAGCAGTTTCTAGAAAGTGACTAAAAATTGAGAACCACAAAATTTATTAGTTTCTTCTGCACCCTAAAGTTGTGAGAGATAGATATTGAGAAATAGCAGCAGAGAAATTGGCTTTTGAGGTGCCAAGTGTACCTAGAAGCAGATAGGGGGTTTGGGATGGCGTTTTGATCTCTATGAATAATACTCTCAGGAGTCCTTAGCGCTCCTTGGGGTGCAACACTCGTCCCACCTCTCGCATTTTGGCTCGAAGCCTTCTGCGACTACTCAAAACAAACCAACCAGAACAACCTCATCATCTCAATTTTGGGTTAATACATAAAATCAAGGTTATTCTTTCAGGTATCTATTTGAAATTTCTTTGGTTAGCTTTAGAGAATAATGTGATGATGTTATATTTAGTTGTTTGTCCTTTGATGGTTTAGTAAAAAAGCTTACCTTTCTAGGTTGAGAAGACGACGGTCCTTCTAGATCACGACGTTTTGGAGGACGACCCCGACGTGGTGGTACATAAGGTACCTGTCATGCAACAGTATTTCCATGTTTAGTTGTTTGCAAGAATGGTAATTTTACAGGGAAATAATAAAACTCCATGCACATGCACACATATATGGAGAATCCCCATTGGGGGAAAATACTTCATTAGAAAAAGCGCAACTTAGAGGAGAATACTATACATGAAATCTTCTTACAATATCACACACAACAACAAATAAATAAGCTCATTACCATCAAAGATATTGAAACTGATAAAAATACTTCTTGGAATTAGGATGAAGAATTTTTTTATAAGAAGCAACATCTTAAGAAGTCGGAGAAGTACTAAAAGATCCAATTATGATTTTTTTATAAGTCGGTCCTGATTATACATGTTCATCATCATTGTCAGTAACAGAAAGATCAGAAGTATTTTGGATATTTTTACCCTTTCAGTTGGCATGCTGTTGCTAATTTGTTCGGTAATGAAGCGAGTATTCAAGCCAGCACTCCGTGCAGAATTCATATTTAAAATTCTTTGAAGCGTTTCAGAGTTTTGGATCCTATGCACACATTTAACCACATAAAATAGAACGTCAAGTAAAACACTTGTATTTTCAGGATACATATACTTCTTTTTTGCTTGTTCTTAGAGAAATTATAGATAACTTAAAGTAAATTACCCAGTTGATGAAGTTGCTAGACGTTTTCCTGTGTCGCGGCTGGTTTGGACTTCATTCGTTGAAAGAGCGGCCTCTTGTTGCATTCTGGATAAACATGAGAAAATGAAATTATAGAATAAATTTCAAATGAAGAATTAAAAAATCCAATACCTTAAAATTTGTGCAATCTCAGCCTCCCTGGAGTTGGGAACTCTTGAACTAGTTACTTCAGTTGTCCTTGTACTTGAGTGGCCCAGAATCCCTGAAATAAGTGTCTGCGAACCAACTGTGTTTATCTGCCTTTGTAGATTGGGATTCATCATCCTTTGATTGTATTCACTAATTTGCAACCTTTATTAGAAAATTAATGAATTATCATATCATATAGAAATTAATGTTCCGCTTGGAAAAAAAATAAATAAATGACATTGCATCTCCTAGGCGAGAGTGTAAAAATGGTTATTGATAAAGCTTGCTCACCACTGTTGCACAGAAGCACTACTTTGTTGTCCATGAGCATTTGGCATCCTCACTTGGGGATAAGGGTGCTGACCCCGATCCTGATTTCCAAACAATGGACCATACCTACAACAAGGGAATCTTATTAACAAAATAAATATAATGTTATATTTGACAAATCGATATATTTCTCCACTTTTAAAATTAAAAGTTGCTTTAAATTTCTTGTATAACAAATTAATTTTAAAGAAAGCAGACCAAGTTATTTCCTTCAACAACTAAATGTATATATTAAATTTTATTAATCTATTGGTTGAACATTTTGATATTTACCTCAATAAAGCTACCAACACTTTCACATTTTAAGAAAATATATACTGCACATCAAATTGAGTTTATTTCTTAAAGTGTCATTTATAATTTTAAGACTTTATAAGTGAATTATAAACTAGATATATTCCATATAAACTTGTAATTCAGCTGTTTAATTAACAAAATTAAACACATATAGATAGTTTTGGAAAGGGTATTTTGATTCTTCCTCAATATAAAAAAAGACATCAGTTTTTATTGCTTTACTTTTTATAGTCTTTTGATATCTCCAAGAAGTAAAATTAAATATAAGTTAATTATAGTTTTCTGACTTTATGGCTGTTTGATATTTTTTATTTTGTATAAAAGCTTAAATGATAATTTTTCCTAAACAAGTAAAGAAAAAGGAAATTTGAGGCTAAATATTTCATACGTAGAATGCAGTGAAGATCCGGAGGCAAAGGAAAAGCCTCTGGTGGCTTGTAGGATAGGGTTTTGAGCATAGTTAGCAAGTGAGGACCCAAAGGGAGCTGCAGGGTCAGGAAGCACAGGTCTATAACCTTGTTGAAAAGGATTTGTTGGCATTCTTGTCAGAGCAGGCTGAAAATTTGTGTACGCTTCCGACCTATAAGACAAAAGGCAACCACATACTTACTTGGTACTTTATGCTTATACTTTAAAGGGTTAGTTTTTCCACGACAACACTATAGTAAATTTCATGCAAAGGCTTATTCCAAAAATATAGTGAAGTAATAGCTAGGTACCTAGGCCACGTTGGGTACACAGGCCTCACAGAATTTTGAGATCGTAAAACAGCAAGTTGCTGGAGTTCAGAAGCATGGCTACCAACTTGATTATGTACTGTTGTGAATGACTGGGGCGACCTGATACTAAAAACAAGCAGTGAATGCATTTTGTTTTGTGTTGACTAGTTAATCAAATAATATAAGAAGCAGCAGAGGAATGGAATAATACTGCGTGAAGTTGGCTGCGTATTGTGCACCATAGGCATCAGGAGCAGAGGAGTTTATGTGCGATGATGGCCTACGGTTAAAAATTTACACAGTAGAGTTATATTCACAATCATGAAAAGAAAAAATATATTTTAATCTTACAGTTTCAAAAAATAAATATAATAAAAAATAAATTTATAATTAAATAATATAAAAAATAATTAAAATAATAGAATTGAAAGTTGTTATTGGGAGGTAGAAAAAAGTGAATTATTATAAAAAACATCCACACAACTCAAAATAATAATATTTTAATTTATTTTTTAATTTAGATGGGTGTATTTTTTTGTTAATGATACTTTGACACAGTTTAACTATTTAACATTAAAAAAGTACTACTTTATTATAATGTAATTTTTTTTAAAAAAACTGTTCTTAAATTTTTGTTTTTTACTATGTGAAAGAATATTTTATTTTTGTTTGGTCTCGCTTGTTTCTAGGGAGGAAAGAAGGATATTTACTCGGTCAAAAGAAAATTACGAAAAATAAGATACTAAAAGACAAAAAATTACAGATAAGAAGGTTGATTATTGGTTAAAAACTTTAAAGTAAATTATGAGAGAATTAAAAAGAAAGTACTATATATAATTAATTATTTAGGTTTTTTTTATTATAAATTTAAATTATTATTGTTTTTTTATTTAAAATAGGATTATAATTCAAGTATAATTAAAATTATAAAAAATTATTTTTATAAAGTAATATAATTAATCATATTATCTATTGTAAATTATAAATATAAATAATAATAAATATATTTTTTAATAATAAAAAAATAAATTTATATAATAATTATATTAATTAAAAAAAATAAAGATAAAAATAATAATATTATTTAATTTATAAATAAATCAATTCAATTAACTTTTAATAATTTTTAAATATAAAAATAAATTTATATTTTTATCAATTAAAAAATATAATTTCACAGATTTTCATAAACTTTTCCACATTTTTATACTCTATTTACTTTAATCCAAACAACTTCACTTTCTTCACACTTTCTATACAAATCATTTTAAATCCACTCCTCAAAACATTAATTTTAAAATTTATATTCAAATGAACGTTATTATGAGCACATGCAAATGTATTTAATTTTAAGTTTCAAAAATTGGAAAGATACAGAATTTTGAGTCTGACACTGACAGAGAGGTAGGGTCCATGTGAGACATGCCATTTTTGTTGGTTTATAATTTCTAAATGCATAACTGGTTAAGTGTAATTAAGTAGAAGTAGAAAACGCACCTATAATTCCAAACAACAGTGGAGTTACTGATATGATTGTGAAGAGGAAACAACTCGGGTCTTTGTGGTGGGGCAAGTTGCCCTCTTGAATAACCTGATTCATTCCCTGGCCTTGCCTGTACCTCCATACAAGTCCAGATATTGACAAAAAATATGGTCAATTAAGGTCCACAAAAAACAGCCTTCGGAGTATACGAAGTGCAACCTCAGTTGTGTGACATGTTTTTTTTAACAATTATACTCACGGGGTTTGGGTTTGGGTGGACCAGAGCCGGATAAGAGGATGATTGGTTAATAATGTTATTTTCGATTCTGTTTGGCACCGAGACTTGATTAATTGGGTTTTGCGCAAAATGAATAGCTTGATGCCTACAAAACATATAGGAATGAAGAATAAGCATGCACTCAAGATTAGCAGTAAAAAAAATTGTATATCAACATTTTAATACTGGTTATGATCGGTGAGATATATTAAAAATGCATAATTCATAAAATAACATGAAAAACTTACGCGACCGAATTCACGTTTTGTAAGTCAGCGAGTTCGTTTAAGTAACCCGATAGGGTCACTTCTTGGCTTTCACGAGACGGAACAGCTCCATCAATCATTAACTCATCCTAATTAAATTATACATTAAAGAAAGTAAGATTACTCATCCAAAGTGGCATGTGTCCATAATAAACATTTTCAGATACAAAGATGTAACAATTGTGTTTGTTTGGGTTGGTGTTTTACAGCAATAAAAATTGTTAATTTACCGCAGATGACAGAGGGTTGCTTATTGGTGTTGCCTGAAGAAGTGGGGTGTTTGGTAACGGAGGGAGCGGATTGGGCACAAAAGTGAGCGCCGCCGCCGCCGCGCTTGAGGATCCCTCGTGAGACCAAGACGTAGGTTCCGTAGTTTCAACCATCGTTTGGAACTAAACAAACATAGTACAACAGATACGAAAGTAAACAAAAATGAGTAAAATCAGTACCTTCTTTTCCTAGTATTATTGACTAGAAAGCATGAAAAAACATGCGGAGCTAATTATTACTATGAGTACTTATTTTCATATTCTTTTACTCCATGCAAGAAAAAAAAGAAAACTTTGTTTTGTTTCCTTCTTTCTTCTATTGGTCAACATTAAACCCGTCTCTTTTTTCTTTCTTTCCTTTTCTTTCAGCTTTAATTTTTCCTTTTAGTTTCTTTCTTAAACTAAACATTCCCTGAATGTTAATTTTCAGAAGAATTTACATATATGGTTAGATTTAGATTTATGAAATGAACTTAAAAGGTAAAATTGAGAATGAGAGGAGCTTAGTGCATACTGAAGTGGAGGGAAGAGGAGGCAGGTCAAATTGAGAATTAAACTGTTCTATTAAATTTGCATCTTCCAAACCAGTGAGACCAGGAGTGTCTGTCTGTAAAAATGTTGGTTGAAATTCGTCGTCGTTCCAGTCAATGAACATGTCAAGGTTATCTGACTCAAAGTCCCTATCCATGTTCTGTACACCATCCATTTGTGATATGAAACAGATTCAGTCAAATGATAAATAAATAACAAAAATAACACAGTAAATTTCTTTTTTGTTGTAAATAAAACTTGTAAAAAAGGGCTTCTACCAGAAGAGACAATAAAGTTTGGACCACAACTGGACTGACTTAATCGAGGGAAGCTTTTGGTAATTTGCATGTCATTTTAACTTTAATCTCATGGTCTTTTTTGCACACAAAAATTATTATAGAAATTAGGACAATTACATTCTATTAACCGCATTGATAATACTTAAATTATGTGTCTCTTGGTAGTTTTAAATATTTTTCTTTACTTTAACCCTTATTTAAAAGTGAGTAAGAATTTGTAAGACGAAAATATTATTTAAATGTTTTGGTTTTTGAATTTTTTTTTTTTGTTTTTAAAATAATAATTTATAATTTTTTTCTATTTCAAAATTATTTTTTAATAGAATAATTACATAAATTTTAAAATAAAATATTAAATAAACTAAACAGTGTTTTAAAAAAAAATCCTCTTTTATGTTGTGTGTAATTTTCATATATCTTCACATAATAGAATATTGGTTTTCAATTTTGTAATGTTGAATATTTTTTTATTTAAACTATATACAAATTAAAATACAACTTAATAAATACTAAAAATAGTATAATAATTAATTATGTTTATATAATATTAAGTAAAAAAATTAAAAAAATTAAAGATAATAAAACATTAATTAAAATATAAGAAACAATAATTAAAAAATTAAACAAGTTATAAATATAAGCTAACTAAAGTAATCTGTAACTTATAAACTATTTTTTAAAAAACAAATTATTTAAAATATCTTATTAAACACTTTTATATTGATGAAACTATAAGTTAATAAAATAAACTATGTAGCATAAGTTATTGGTTTTACCACGCATTTCTATACGTCTCCGAATAAATAAACTGATACATATATTTAACTTCTACCGTTTTAAAAGTAACATTTGATCCAAATCCACTGTATATAATGGATGCTTGGTCCACATTGACTACTTTTATCACATGGAAAATGTTAATTAATTTGGTAAATGTTGTATCGGTGGGGAGGCTTCAACATATTAACACTCTTTATAATATAAAAAAAAATAAAAATTAGTTTGACAATTGTACATTGAAAGACACTAAATTATAATGATTATAATTGTAATTTGATTAATGAGATTTTAAAATTATTTAACAAAAAATTATTTATTTTTTTATTTGTAATTTAATGCAAGGTTGTCAACATATCAGCACATGAAAAATATTAATTTGACAACTGTTAATTGAAAGACATTAATTTCCCATCGTCAATGTAATTTTAAATTATTTTATTTCAACAAAAATTATTTCTCTTTCTAGTTATCAACATATTACCATTTTATGAAAAATGTTAATTTGACAATGACAAATTGAGAGACACTTGTTTATAATTGTGATTTGGCTAATATAATTTTAAAATTGTTCATTTTAAAAAAAAATATATTTTTTTAGGTTCAATGTTCTATCTAGAAATATAACTCTTGATTATTATTTTTCTTTTAATAAGACGTTACTTTCTTCATTTCATGAGTTGATAATAAACATGAGTTTTGGGACAATCGGTCAATGCAAGGAAAATCTAATTTTAAGGAAAAAAAAAAACTTTATAGATTGAGAATCACATTAGTTGAATTGCCCTTTTCTCATATATACAGTGAAGTTTCAGTACGAAAGGGGAAAATCAGATCTAATGAAAACACACATGGAAACAAAGTACAAAACTTCTATTTATGTGTTTAATCGTCATGGCATGCAACAAGATGCTTTTCTTGAATTATGCTCAAGTAAAATTGATATAATTTTTTCACAGTAGAGTGTAATTTACCTTCAAAATAAGAATTTCTTGCTTAAAACTCTGATGTGCCGCTTTCAATCCTGTAAAAAAAAAAAAGACAAATAAAAGAGGGGAAAAATAAAATTGATGGCAAGGGGAAAGCTACGAGTATAAGTTTGATCCAATCCTTCAAAATCAACAAAATAAAAAATAAAATAAAAAAATCATGTGAATGAAAATAAAAGTAGGGAGAAGTATTGCATACGAGCCCTTCCTTGTTGAGGAAAGCAAAGTAAATTTAGATTCGAAAATGAGACTTGATCTGTGTAACAAAATCAAAGTCAATAGCTACAAAAAAAAGATGGAAGAGCTTAATTAGACCAAAGAGTGGAAAAGTTAACCTTTGTAAATTTCAGATCTCTGGCTAAAGTTTTTCAAACTCAATTCCAACCACACCTCAAGCCCCCCTTGTTTTATAGGGCAAAATGCAAAGTGTTATGATGATATAGGCTCACTCACATATTTTTTATTACTAAATTTTTGTTTGTTAGAAAATTATAATTATTATATTTTTAAGTATTCAATTAATTAATTAATGAGTTGACATTAATTGAATATTTTATTAACTTAAACAAGTTTGTCTTGATTAAAAGTTTGCATAAGATTTCCAAAATGGGTACCATATAAAACAGACTCAATTTCATTTTTATCTCTCTTAAAAAATGTTTGATCCCTTATTCTTTTAACGGTTTTAAACAAAACACTAAAATTCTTTTTTTTTCTATTAATTTGATGTTATACAGATCAGAGGTAAAACAAAATTGTTTAAAAGCTTCAACAGTTTAATTTTGATAAAATTTAAAATATTTAATGTAAAGATCCTTTTTTGATAAGGTTGATTTCTTAGAAAGTATTAAGAAGTAAACTTTAAGCCTAACTCAATCTTAAAATATCAACTTACAAAGTTTTTTTTTTTATCAGCAATAAAGATTGAATAACATGAACCACTTAAGGGGTGGATCAACTTACAAGGTAATGTTTTGACCCACTTATATACTATGAAATTTTTTATCTCTACTTGATGTGGAATCTTCAACACACCCCATCACGTTGAGGCTACCAACTCATATGTGAGACTATATATTTATGGATGGTTCCATAGTGACCCGATAGCAAGTAACTTAATAACTCCAATAAACTTTCGCTAAGATAAACTCTAAATGACTTTGATATATTATATTAACATGTGAATTTTAAATTTAACTCAATCTTATGAAAATGATTTATAAGATGATGTTTGTCCTTACTTATATATTATGAAATGTTTTTTTCTCTAATGGATGTGGGGAGTCTTCTAATACTAAATATAATTAATGTGCATTGATAAATATCCGTTTTAAAATAATTGTAATTTTAAAAAAGTTGTTTTTATATTGTTTATGGACTTAAAATGTATTTTTATTTTAGTCACTGGTTTCTTTTCTTTGTTTTTAGTTCCTCTATAATTGAAAATTATTATTTGTAATCCTTAATATCATACGGTATTTGTTTTGAATACAAATTAAGTGATTATTCCATATTATGCCTGTGAAATAATGTTAATAATTAATGTCTTCTAAAAAAAATTAAGATCTATAAAATATATGTTATATATTCATTTATATTAAAATTGATTTTAGGGACCAAAATTAACTATTTAGTTTTACAATAATAAAAAGCAATGAAAATATTTTACATGGATTAAAATCAAAATTCGGATATTTTAAGGATGAAAATAAGACATACTTAAGTATTGATTACACAACAAATTAATAAAAAAAAATCAAATTACTCTATAAACAATTTTCTTTTATTTTTGTTCAATATACACAAGTTTTAATTTTTTTAAAATAACATAAGTTACATTAAATTAAATTTATTTAATAAAGTATGTATTAATTATATATTAACATTCTATTATCTGGAACACATGCCTTATAAGGATTCATGGAGAACAAAACTTCCTTAAGCTCTTCCGTTGCAACAAGTGTGAGAAGATCTTCAGGCTAGTCGTAGTCAATTTGCGGAATATAACTAAATTTAAAACTGAGGGTCGTAGAAATTAGTAGTTTCGTAATAATCGTTTATAAACTATCATTGAGCATATATCCTCTATTTTTAACTTTAAATTAGCTAAAAAAAAATTCATAGAAATTTATGTATTTATTTGGAAAATAAACAATTAAGCATTATGATATGTTTCTTGAGTGTTTTCTTACATACAATGAAATAAAAGAATCTCACTTAGTTGGTTCTTATTGTTCGCTTTAATAAGAGTATTAAGGTGGTGAGTGTAGGTATAATTTAACCTTAGATATCGAGAGCATGTAGTTTTATATTAAATATCGAACATTGAAATTAAAGATAGTCTAAATTTTAATTAATCTTAATTAGGATAAATTTTAAATAACTGATATTATATAAATATAATGATGAGTTTATGTTTAATTTAATTCGATATATATAGCCTATTTTATGAGTTGTGACTGAGTATATATATAATTTTGTAAGTGTTGGTCACTTTCATTTCAGAATTTTTAATCATATTATACTTGGTTCCTTCTGTTTTTACTTGCCAATTTTTCGTTTTTAGGATAATCGGGAGTGATCATTTGTTCACAAAGCTTCCTAGACTAATTCAATTTTTATTCAAAAGGGATCGATGTGAATCTTCCTAGGCATACTTGGTTCTAGAGAGTGATCACATTGAAACTTTCTTGGCTAAAATACATATATCATAAACAAAAGACATTTTATTTATGTTCTATTGACCTCATTAAAACCTTCCTAACAAAAACTCTCCTTAGAGAAAAAAAAAATCGAATTAAGAAAAAATCAGATTAAGAAAAAGTACACTACAAAAATATTAACTGAAATAAGATTTCATGTTTGACATTCCATGTTCTCAATATCTAAAAGTTGGCACGACTTCAGATTGACGTGACAAAGTCGTGTCAACTTGACACGACTTCTACATATGAAGTCGTGTCAAGTTGGCACGACTTGCTTCAGATTTGTAATTTTTTTACAGTAATCCCATTTTGGTAAAAACAAAAAAAAAAGTTCCATGATGATAAAAAAACTTTGTTTTGTAATTAATTGCATCTTATATATCTTCTATATTTAATTATATATTACATTTTTTAATGTTTATGAATTTTACTATTCACGATAGAAAACGATACACGATTCAGAAAATCAGCTATTCGATACACTACTTTTATATCGATTCAACTACTATCCTGAGTTTAATGCAGCAAATGTCTTGATTATGCTCCGCTAAGTAAAATTGGTGCGTAATGAGTTATGTAGTTTGACAATACCTGGGACCAGATGATAGGTGGTTTCAATGCTGAACGATGAAATACTATAAAGGTAGATTATAGGGGGTGAGTGAACCGGTAGCCACAAGGCAAGGTAGTCGGAAGACAAGGTGGTGAAAACCCACACCACCCCCACCCCATTATCATTCCTATTGGAGATTATTCCTTATGGATATATTAGTGGTTAATGCCATCCAAACCAAGAGATTAACACAAGCAAGAGATTATAAAGCTATCCAGCACTACTTGCAAAACTGGTAGACCCAAACCAACATCAGCATGAGTTTTTATATTACTTGCACACGAAAACTTATTACATAACCCTTTTTCTTAGAGATGTCAAATTTTGTATGTGCAAATAATATTGTGAAAACTTGTCTTTGTTTATGAGAATTTGAAATAACGAGTTCTTAAAGATACAAATTGAAATCTTCCGGTCCAACTGCTCGAGAAAGCTATGGTCTCATATATTCTGAGAACTCCAGGCACATTACTTCTCTGCATTAAGAAAATCACCATTTGTCATATATTATGAAGTTTTCAGTTCAAAATATGTAATGCTGGCTTGCTACATAATTTTTCTATAGTGATATAAACTTCCCATAACTTACTAGAATATTGTTGAATAACAAGACAACTAATTACTGATTATCTTACCAAATTTCTTCATCAGTGTTCAATAAAAGAAAAGTGTGGTTTAGAGAATTGTAATTTACCTGTCTGTGGTTTCGATGATGTAAGATGGGGGTCAATGGGATGACCTATCCTTCCAAGTTCTATGTCACAGACAGAGTTCACAAACTGCCTGAAAATTCAGAACCATGAAAATTTTCAGTTTCTTCAGCACTTTTAAGTTAAATGTTTAAAGTATGGTGAGAAGAGCAGCATTAGATATTGACTTTTGAGCTTCAGAGTCTACCTAGGAGCAGAGGAGGCATTTGTGGCTGCGGCGTTTTGATAACTGCAAGGAATATGTTGGGCTTGTTGGGATGTTGAAGTTGTTCCAGCATTTCCTATTTCTGAAGAAACCTTTTGCAACTACTCAAAACAAGCCAAGACTGCATCATTCTAGGGTTCATATATTCTTCTTTATCACAGTATAACAAGAAACAACGTATATTCACGCTTTTAGTCCATAAACCACCAATTTTATACAGCATTTTACACTTTCAAAGACCTATTTTAAAACTAATGAGATGATTTGTTATTTTTTCAGAAATTAACGGTTTACTTACATCGCTTACCTTTTCACATTGAAAATACTCTTCATAGCGTCGTTTTGGAGGACGACCACGAGGTGGTGGTCGGTAACGTACCTGTACAAAATCCATTTTTCAGGTTTAAGAATGGCTGTCTTTAAGGGAAGAAAAAATAAAAACACCATTCACACCATTCACATGCACATCAAAAGGAGAAAATCTAGATTGGGGAAACTACTATACTAATGTATTGTATTGTTTATGAGCAAATGATAATATATGTTTTTTATCTATCTCAATGGAAACAACTTATTTCTCAAATCATAAGAAAATATTTTAACTACAAGTGATTTGATAAATATAATTTCAAAATTATGAAAAAAGATTATTTGTATCACCAGATTTATCTAGTGTGTATTTTATAACTCAAAGTCGTGATAGTACATATTCATAATTCTACCCTTAAATATAAAAAATACTGCATGTTCTAGATATTTTTACCCTTTCAGTTAGGTGGCTGCCTCCAACAGTAATGGAACGGCTAATCAACCGCGAAGGATTCATATCTAGGATCCTTCTAATAGCATCAGAAGGTTCAGACCTATTAACAAATTCAACCATGTAAATAAGAACACGTACTAGTATCCTAATTTTACAAGCTGCAAATTGCAAGAGAAATCATAGATAGCTAAAGTAAGTTACCTAGTTGATGAAGTTCGTATAACATTTCCCATGTCCCGACTAATCCGTACTTCATTCGGAATAGTGGCTTCTTCTTGTATTCTAGATAAACTTTTTTATGCTATTATTAAACTTTTTATCCACAAAATGAAAATATAAACAACAATAAAAGTATTTTTTTTAACTCTAAAAAATCATGCAATATAGTGTGCATTTTTTAATTATACCTTAAAACGGGAGCAATATTTGCCTCCCTGGATATAGAAAGTCGTGAACTTGATGCTTCAGCCCGAGAACTATACCGTTGCAGATTAGGGGTATTCATCCTTTGATTATATGTACTAATGTGATTCGACACACCCTGGGACCTTTATTTGAAAAGTCATGAATAATTATAACATATATAAATTATTGTACCACTTGGTGAAAAAAATGGCACTGCATCCTTCTATAGTAGAGAGTGTTAATGGTTATTGATAAATTGGTTGCTCACCACTGTTGCATTGAGGCACTACTTTGCTGCACTTGATTATTGGGCATCATGATGACTTGGGGATGATGGTAATGACCCTGATTTTGATTTTGATACAATGAGGAATACCTGCAATAATGGAATCTTACTAAGAGAGTAAATAAAATGTTATATTTGATAAATGGATATATATAGTTAGCCACTTTAAAATGATTGCAATGTAAAAGTTGTTTTCAATTTTTTATATAATAAATTAATTGTAAGGAAAAAGGATAAATCCCTTTTATGGCTAACTTATTTTTTGGGGGGAGTATTTCCCTCAACAACTATTTCTATGTATTAAGTTTTATAAATCCATTCTTTAAAGATACATTATTTTTAATTTTACTTTCCTATACCATCTTTTGACATATGTACAAAGTTTTTTTAACAAGAGAGATATATAAGTTAATATTATATAAAGTAATCAAATGTAATTATATATATACATATTTATAAATATTATATGATTATTTAATGCTTTTAAATTTATGTATAAAGCCTTAAATGGCAATATTTTTGTGAAGTAGTAACAAAAGTGAAAATTTGAGGCAAACATTTGATTGGTCGGAGGCACTGAAGATCCGAATCCATAGGAATTGCTCATCACAAATTGTTGACCATAATTGGCAACTGAGAATGCAGAACGAGCTGCAGGCTCAGGCAGCATTGGTCTAAAACCTTGTTGATAAGGAATTGATGGCATTGTGACAAAAGCAGTATTAAGATCTGAGTATGGCTCCAACCTAAGACAAAAAGAAAAACAACCACGTGCTTGATAATGCTGATTTGTTAAATGGTGAAGAACATTTTAGTAAATTTCATGTAGTAGCACAAGAAAAGGTGAAACTATTTAGATACCTAGGATACATTGGGTTGACAGGCCATATAGAATTTTGAGACTGTAAACCATGAATATGCTGCAATTCAGAGGAATGGCCGACTTGATTATGCAGTGTAGAGAATGACCTGAATAAAAAATAAACAGTTCATGCATTTTGTTGTTAATTTGTTAATGGAGTAATTGAGTAATTGCAATAAGTAGGAGATGAATGAAATCATACTGCATGTGGTTGGGTGCGTACAGTGCACCATACATATGAGGAGAGGAGAATTGGGTATGTTGGGGCCTGCTGTTAAAAATTCATAACGTCAGTAGATAGAAGCATCCACACATGTTTAATTGTAAGGTTTAAAAAACTATTAGGGAAGATACAAAATTGTGAGTCTGACAGTGAACAAGAGGTGGGGTTCACATGTGAGACGCGTAATTTTGTTGTCTTGTGGGGTTCATAATTTCTAAGGGGAGGGATAACTGGGTAAGGGTTAAGTGGAAATAGAAAAAGGCAAAGAAGCACCTAGAACTCCATGCAGAATGGGAGTTACTGATATGGTTCTGAAGCGGGAAAAACGCAGGCCTCTGGGGTGTGGCAAACACTCCACTTGCGTATGTTTCAATCGCTGGCGTTACCTGTACCTGCATACAACAACTCCAGATATTTTGACAAAGAATATGATCATGTATAAGGTTCACAAAAAAGCAAAGACTATGGAGCATGTATTGTGGAACATTCTCAACAATTATACTCACCATGTTTGGGTGGACCATCCCTGGGTTAGGAGATGATTGGTTAATATTGAGACCATTGAAATTATTGATTCCGAATGTGTTTGGTACCGAAAGTTGATTGCTCAGGTTTTGGTCGCCATTAGAATGAAGATCTGTAAGTCTACATCATAGTAAGATTAACAAGTAAACAAAAAGTTTCAGAGAATAATGCTGATGATATGTTGAGAACAAACAGAATTTTTTTAATTAAAATATGAATTCACTGCCGAAAATAACATTTTCCTACTGCAAATGTTGGTTTTGCGAGTCTGAGAATTGATTGGAGGAACCAGTTTGAGTGACATCCTGTCCTCGAAAAGATAGACCTTCTACTTCACACGCCAATCTCTCCTAATTAAATTATGCAATAAATACGATTACTTGTCATCTAATGTGGCGTTTAAAAAGATTGAGATACGATATATAATTAATAATTGTGTTTAAGAAATTATTAAGAATCATTAATTTACCGGGGATGATAAAGAGTTGCTTGGTTGTATTCCATTAAGAACTAGAGTGTTTGGTGGTGGTGGAGGTGGCAATGGATTTGGAACAAAAGTAAAATCCACTTCAGTTGAGGGTCCCTGGGAAAACCAAGACGTTGGGTCCGTGGGTTGGACCTGACTTTGTGCTTCATCTATTGATTCCATAACCTGGATAATTCATATAAATTCATTACCATTAACAAATTGCACAAACAAACATTTCTAGTTTCCTCTTACGTGAAGATGTTCAGTGTGACGTGTGCGTTGCGTATGTTTTCAAAGTAATTTTTTAATTCATCATAGCACAAGTATGCTCATTACACATACATCATCATTGTAGCTTTAAAAAATTTGGAGTAGATAAATGACAGTAATAACAAAGCAACATAGGGAAACAGATATGAAAAAGGAAAAATAAGAACAATAAGTTCCTTACTCTTTTTGGCATTATTTCTTACATGCTAGAAAATATGAAAATGCACGTGGGCTCAATGTTTTTCAAAAAATTTCCTTTCAAGGAAAAAGATGCATGAAGTTGATGTTGTAAATTTAAATATCAATTATTTATTTATTTATGTTTATGAAGTGGAAGTTAAATCTAACTCAACGGTTTATTTCTAATAAGGTAAGATTTATACCACACCTATATATATTATAAAATATTTTTATCTCTAATCAATGTGAGATTTTAGTAAATAGTCGGATAAGTTTAACAATCACTCGATAAGATAGATTCTAAATAATTTTGATATCATATTAGAAAATGAATTTTAACAACAACCTTATAAAATGGACTCATTAAAGTGAGATTTGTACTCATTTATATACTATGAAAAAATAATTATTTATAGTCGATGTGATGTGAGATCTCGAACAAAATAAACAAGAAAAAAAAAACAAATTTTAATAGTTTTTTTCTCTCACTAAGTAACCCATAATTTTTTTCTTTGTCTTGCTTATTTTCTTTAATATTTTTTTCCTTTTACTTTCCTTCCTAGGCAAACTCTGTATGACCATTAAAAAAACACACAGGCTACATATGCAGTAAGATGCATAAAAGTTTGTTAAAAGGTAAGAAAGAGAAAGAGAGACAGTTTAGTGCTTACTTCAGAGGGATTAACAGGAGCAACCTCAGTTTGAAAAGAAAAATTTTCCATTAAATTTGGATCTTCCAAAGCAGTGATGGGGCTGTCAGACTGTAAAAATGTTGGTATGAACTGGTCGTCGTTCCAATCAAAGAACACACTGAGGTTATCTGCCTCAAACTCCCCATCGATGTTGTGTAAACCTTCCATTTCTGATTGCCAAAGAGAGAAAATTTGGGCAAAATACTAAATAAATGAAACCACAATTCTATTGTCACAAGTAAATGGAAGACAAGACACTCTCTATAAAAGGACGAACAAACTAGGATGCTTTGTTGTTATGTGGACAAAACGTATGAGTTATGCTAGAAGATTATACACTACAAAAAAAGTTATTAAATAAATATTAGTTTTAGAGGTCAAAAATATTAATTGTTCAATTAAATTATATATTATTTTAAAGATTAAAATAATTATTGATATTTAAAATAATTTTTATTATTAATAAAATTTAGAAATTAATTTTTAAATTAGTATCTAATTAGTTAGTAATAATTAGTATCTAATTAGCTACCAATAATTATAATTGATATCCAAAACTTTGTTAATTAATTAAATACTGATTTAAAAAATAGTTTATAAATTTTATTAATAATAAAATTATTTTATTATAATTCTTTTAGTATTTATAATAATAATAATAATAATAATTCTAAAATTAAATTTTATTTAATAATTATTTTCTAGAGGTAACTTGCATTGCCTACTACATTAAAATAGTCTTGACCAATTTTATATTTTTTTAACAAATGATAATTTGTTATTATTATTGAAAAATAGTGTTTTAACTTCAAGTTCGTTGAAATAATATCGATAAGGGATTAATCACCATATCTAAAATATTGTCCGTTTTGAAATTTGCAACTCGTTTTTTCCTTAAAAGACATCTCATAGAGTTAAGGCAAAAAGATAAAATATCCTTGACTTCGACTCCTTAATGATGTGAGACTATTGGTGTACTGAAACAAACTCTCCATCGAGGTTTAAGGGGAACGGATTCCCCTAATTAAGGAGCTAAGAGAAATAGAGTTCGTTTTTTAGAATCACTCTTCCATTCCTTTGGAGAACGAGGTTTCGTTTTTTTTAACCTCGTTTCGTTCTCACAGATGTTCCGATGCTTCAACCTCAAGTCAGTTGAGATATCATCGTTAGGATCAATCATTACATTCGAGATATTATCCACTTTGAAGCTCGAAGTTTCGTCACAGTTTTATCCTTAAAATGCACCTCAAAGAGTTAAAGGAGAAAAATAAACTATCATTGACTTGAACTCTATAACGATGTAGAATAATTTTATGTAGAGAAATATAATAATTAAAAAATTAAAATATTAATGATGTTTTAAATTCAATCGTTTTTTTAAGTTTATAAAATATTAAATTGTTATGTTTTTTCCGTTACTGTTAATAAGTTTCAAATTAGAACTGGAATACTTTTATAAGTATCAATTTATAATATTTTTAAATTAACTATTTTTCTTAATTCTTAAACACTATTCTACCATTTATACTCAGTCTTGTATTTATATGCTCACCTAGGCTCTGTTTGGATTAAGGAGGGGATGTGTGAGGATTTGAGGGAGTGGATGTGTGAGGAAAGTGTGAAGAAAGTGAAGAAAGTGAAGGTGTTTGGATTGGGGTATGTTAGGATGGATGTGTGAGGAAAATTTATGGGAGTTTGTGAGTGATGGGATGGTTATGAGGAAATTTTAATTTTTTTTAAAGGTGTGAAATGTTATTTTACAGATTAACCCTTGCCTATTAAAAAAATTAAAAATAAAATGAGTTGTTTTTGTTTAAAAATGAAAAACTTTCACACATTTCGTAGATTTAAAAATTATAATTAAAAAAATATATGTTAAATGTAAATATGTATAATATAAAAACTATAATTAGAAAAAAAATATGTATTCAACAAATTAAATAAAAACAAATCTTCAAGTAATAAAATTGAAAAATAAATCAAATCTTATATAAATAAAAAGATATTATTTTTTAATATTAAAAATCCTCTAGAAATGAAAAATAAAAAATACCACAACAACAAAAATATAACGTAATTAACAATAAAAAAAAATCATAAAAAATTATTAAAATAAATTATAACTCAAACATAATAACTATATATAAAAATATATTAATATAAACATAAAAAAAAACAGAATTTCAAATAATTTCTTTAAATATTAAACATATACTATAAAATTAAAAAATAAATCACATCTTATATAAATAAAAAAATTACTATTTTTTAATATTAGTAATAAATCCATAGAAAAAAAATTCCATAAAAAATAAGGATAAAAACGTATTAGTAATATAATCCGATATAGTTCAATAATTAATTATTATTATTTTGTTTTATTAAATATTTGTGTTAGTTAAATTTATTTAATAACTAATATTTATAATAAAGTGTAGTTTTTATTAATAAATGATGTAAAAATACGTGAAAATATATTAATTATATTTTCAGTTTCTAATGAATAATTTAAGTTATAATAAAATTATTTTAAGTGATGGATTGTGTTTAGGGATTTTTTAATTAAATAAATTAAATATTTAGTATAAAATAAAATGAAAAATGTTTAGTATAATCTTTTGATGATGACCATGGTCAAATCCAGGTAATATTTTCAATTTTAATTAGATATAGTATATTTTTTTCTTTAAAAAACAAATAAATCCAACCACATTTAATAAAATATCTTATTAGAACTTGAAAAATAGGTATCATCTGATCTATCCTAATAACTAATATATAAATGGAAGATTTTATTTAACTATATTTTTGTACAGTGATTTATAATATTTTATAAAATAATAAACAAACTTAAAACTTCTTTAAAATTTATTATGATTTGTTTCTTCATTTTAAATATTATATATATATATATATATTTTAAACATTGTAAAATATTTTTTTTTAAATACTAATACATTCAAATGAAGCATTGTGATACATTCAGATGAGGGTAAATTTGGAAATAAAGGATGCTGACATGGCTTTCCCTCTACATCTCTTCATTTTGAGGGGATAGGATATTTACTGTTCACAGATATATCCTCTCCTTCACTTCCCTGCACATCCCTTGATCAAAACCATGGATATTCACTCACATCCTTCCTCTTGAACAGTACATCCCTGAAGCAAACAGGGAGCTAATGTTCCTTGGAAAACAAATATACTTGGACCCACCACAAGCAGGTTGTCCAGATTTATGAAACATGTTGTTTGATTTATGAAGATAAGTTTATTTAATTAAAACTTTATTAAATAAAATGCGTTGACTTTTACAAAAACTCATTAAGAAACGTAAGAAAATTTATGGTTTTTCAAATTCAAGGCCCACACTTTTACGTTTTATTTGATATAGAATATACTTAAAAGAGAAAAACGCTACAAGTGAAATAATATAATGTTCAAGAGAGTAACATTACCGAAAAATTCATTAAAAAAATTATTAAATAAAAATTATTTTAAAATTAAAAAATTATTATTATTATAATTTAAATATTACTTTATAAATTAATATATTTAATATATTTTTTACTATTAATAAAAAAATTAAATTAATTTTTTAAATTAATATAATTAACAATAAATTAAATTATAATCATTGTATTAATATAATAGATTTACATTAACTTTTTAGAATTCTTTATAAATAATTACATTCTACATATTTTTTATTAACATTTTATTATAGGACTCAAAATACAGGTCTTATAAATATAGACATAATTTTTAACTAATATTAAATATCAATTTAAAAATTAGATTATAATTTTTTATTAATTATAAAAACTATTTATTTTTTATAAAAAAAATTTATGTTAGACATCATTATGCTACTTGACATCTCAACTAGACTGACATATCAAGTAACAACAATCATTTGTCATCACATAAAAAAAGTATTATTAAAAAAATGAAAATACAAAAATATGGAGAGACTAAACTAAAACTCATATGTTAACAAAAACAATACATAAGTAGACTATACATATTAATAAAAAAATTCTAAGAAATAATAAAAATTATTTTAAATACTAATAATTTTGTAATTATAATATAATATTTTATTTATTTAATATAATAATTAATTTTTTTGTTTTTAGAATTATTTTTTATTTAATGATTTTTTAATAATATTAAAAAAAAACTCATTACAGAATTAGAATTGAATTTGTTTGAACACGTTATGACTTGAAACTCACATTAAATAGAAGTTTAGTTAAACCAATTATAATGATTTATGTTATATATATATATATATATATATATATATATATATATTTTGATAAATAAAAAAATAATTATATTAAATAAATAGTGTACAAATATGCACAAAGTAAAAAAGTAGAGAGTAAAGTCTAAAATTTGTATTAGAAATTTCTAATTTCTAAACTTTGACTTCTTTCAGATCTTTGAAAATGTTTTACCCTTACTATATCAAATAGCAAAAAATAGCAACTTTAATTCCTACCTACTTCCCTCAAATGTTGTATACGTTGCAATACCTACTTCCCTTGCATATGGTGCAATAGTATGCTCCTTTGGTGGTGAACATTAAGCAGTTTATTTTTCATCCAAGAGTGATGTTTACAAAAAGAAGAGTTGTGAATCGAATGAGACACATGTTGGTTTTTTTGGGTTGTAGAGTTTTAAGTTTTTAGATTTTACACTAAAAAAGTTACTAAATAAAAATTAGTTTTAGAAATCAAACAATGAGATATTATTTAATTAAATTAAAAACTATTTTATAAACTTAAAAAATTATTAGTATTTAAAATAATTTGTATTATTAATAAAAATTTATAAAATAATTTTTAAATTGATATCTAACCATTAATTTAAAATCTTTATAACTATTTTATATTTTAAATTAATCTCTATTTATTCATCCTTACAACCTTAATAAGTACGGTCGAATAATTTTAAAATTCTTTCAACACACCATACTGTATCGTTACTTGAGTTGGGATTCCTTTTCAGTTTAAGTCCTCTAGTGTTAAGTTTGTTTAAACTTTTACTATGTTATGTATTGTCATTACTTGAACTAGAAGTAATTATGTATAAAGGTTGAGGCACTTCTTAAAGTCTCATTTTATTCTATTAATTTATTGCTGATAAAAAAAAATACTATATCATTATTATCACCATTGAGTAAAAATTTCCACACCATCTGATTTTTCATTCTTAAAAATAATATTATTTACTTTGGATCCATATACACAACACTAGTGGGAACCTATTATTTGTTTAAAAATTGAATGTGACTAAAGCAGTTATCAATATTCTTTTCTTTCCAAACAAATAATATTTTTCTAATTTTTATAATCAGTCATTGCCATAACTGTTTTGTCTTATGGTCTCTCCCAACAGGTAATCCTAAACAGGTAAATGGGGTACTCATAATTTTGCAATTTAGGACAATTGAGAAACTCTCAATGATCTTTTGCTCTACCCCTATAACAAAAAGTTGACTTTGAAACCGGAGCCCAATTCAAAATATTTAAGGATGATCTTTATAATTAAAATGTTTTTTTATGTTTGTTTTACATATGAATAACGTGCCATTCATGAATTGAAGCAGATTGGTACATATTTCCTTTCTCTCCACCTTAATTTCCTCAAATAAACCTTGTTACTACACCTGTTAACCTTTTGTCCACTATCAGGAATCAAAACGGGACTAACAAATCTCCTTACCTTAATCCTTATGAGAGAATGAATTTTTCTATTGAGCTCTCATTAAATAAAACAGATATGGATGATAACTCTAAGCATTCTTTTATCCTAATTTTCTCATCATATAAAGGAGAAATTTCAAATTTACCAAATGTATGTCTTTTTTAAAGTCTGCTTTCACAATTATGCATTGATAATTTTTTTCTCCGTATTTCATTAACCACTTCATTGATCCTAACTATATTATCTAATAATTTCCTTCCCTTAATGCATGAATATTACTTTCCATTTATCACTTTATATTTGCACTGTCTTTTGATGAATCATATTTATTTGCCTATATTTCATAATCTAAGAATTTTAGAATATTCATTCCTTATCCAAAACAATATGTTACAATCATTATATCAACATCAGGTTAAAAATTATTGAGAGAATGAAAAGTTAACATCAATTTCTTTCTCATACGGGGTTTGTCGGCCATATAGTTTCAAAGAGATTTTTTTCTTAGCATTCCAAGTTTCCTTGAACTTGTCTCACCATTTTTCATCTTCTTTTGTTGGAGTAGGATTTGCGAATTAATATTTGATTTTTTATCAGCTTCATCCCTTGCATTTCTTCCTCTATTCTTGTGCCTTTTGACACAAATGTTGAGTTCCATACATCTTTAACATTTCCCACCTATTATGATTGGTATTGCTTTTTTTATTAGGTCAATTGTTAATTTTTTATTAGGTCTTTGTGTCTCCTAAAATCCTAATTTGTTATCTTCCTCATGTGCGGTTGAATTCGTAAACTAGATTAAATACTTAGTAAGTTTAACCACCCTTAGACATAAACTTGAAAAACATATATAGAATATGCATGAATATTGAAAATAAACAAATTACATATGATATGAAAAAGATCGTGTGTCTAAAGGTTCTAGATATGTGATTATTGTGATGGTTGAGGCACTTGGGTATAAATGTGTGCAATAGAAGAAGTGTCTATGTATTGTGAAATTATTTTAGTGGACCTTTGTCAGGTACCATTTTACTAAGAAACTCATAAAAGTCCTAGAAAACTTCGAGGGTGCAGTGTTGAGTGATGACGAAAGATCACAATCAACTTGGCGACCCAAACAACAAATGAGTCATCATCATTTGGTGAGAGCCTACCTAATTATCAAGGATATGAAACACTTCCAATAATCGTCTAGTTTAAAAAAATTAAGTTCGTTAAATTTAGGAGTTTTGGTGCCAACTCACCTAAAGAAGGATATTATGAATAATCATTCTAGCAATGGAACGTCTATGCTATAATAAGATAATTGCTTGTGGTTTGAAAATAAGTGAGAGACTCAATCTATACATAACACTTTTTAGAGTCAAATGGAATATTACTAGTTGTGGCTTCACACATGGAGTGAGTGCATTGAGGATAGGTGGACTCATGATGCATGAAGATCATTTCATGAGTCACCTCCAATTTCATACCATGTTAGTTGTGAATCCATATGCACATCTTAAAACCTTTGATTGTTTTGTCTTATGAACTCACTCGACACCACAATACTATTAAAACCCATAAAGAACATTGACTCATACCTATAGGGAGGCCCAAAAGAAAGGCTTGAAGGAAGATCTTAAAAAATATCTAAAGATATTAATTAGAGGGTTATCTATGAAAGAAATCTTAAAAATATTCTTCACATAAATCTTATTAAAAGACTATTTGACCTCTATTTTAAATAAGACTTAATTACCATTTTAGTCTCTTTATTAAGGGTCAAAAGAGAATTCAATTTCAAATTTTTAAAAAAATTCAATATGGTCCCATTTTTTTTTAAATGATTGAATGTGGTTCTTTATGTTAGATTGTCCTCATTAAAACAAATTTACCTTTATAACTTTGTCATTACACATTGAATTATGTGTTGTTACCACATTGAATCGTTTTAAAAAAGGTTAGGATTACCACATTGAATTAGTTTTAAAAAGTTGGGACCAAGTTGAACATTTTAAAAATAGTTGGATCGACATTGAATTTGTTCAAATTTATAAAACATAATTGATGTTTAACCTTTAATATAGAGATTAAAAGGGTAATTTAGTTTAAAATTAATGAGTATGAAGTGGGTTTTAATGACTCTTCTAAATATAAATATATTAATGTTTTGGTATTTAATTATAAGGTTCAGATGTTTTACACTAAATTTCACATCTTCTTTTAATACTTTGATATTTGATTTATGAGTTGTATATGGTTATCCTTTCAAACAAACACATATACGTGTTTATGTTTGATATGTGTGACTGCATGCAAAAATATTTACTGTTTAAGTTGTAAGTTGGTATATTTATTGTACCGGTGAGTCGTACAATCGAACTCCCTCAATGGACCTACTGACATCATGAATCTAATTATGTTCAAGCAGACTTAATCAAGTTAATCAATGGTTAAGAGCGAGATAATGTATTTCTAAACATGACCCAAGTCTTCTAATCTAGCCACTACAAGAAAATCATGAAATAGAAACCAATTTTTAGAAACAAAAAATAATTAGTTGCTATAGTAACTAAATTAGAGATTATTTGAGAGACTAAACAAAATTTGGTTTCTAAATTAGTTTATATTATTGTTAAATAGTTTCTAAATTGGTATCTAATTAGCTACCAAGGTTTTAACTACCAATTATTTATTAGATATCAATTTAGAAACCATTTAACAATAATATAAACTAATTTAGAAATTAATTTTTTTTAGTCTCTAAAATAGTCTCTAATTTAGTCACTATAGCAACTAATTATTTTTTGTTTCTAAAAATTGGTTTCTATTTCATGATTTTCTTGTAGTGAGCTCAATAAGAAAAGTCCACTAAAATAATATAAATAACACAGATTCCAGAATTCAGGTACGTCATCATATAGCTCTGACAATCGAGTGTCAAATACTAAATTGACTTGAGCGTCAGAGTGCTTTTTACCAGTCTCATCCAAGTCTGGATTACAAGGAAACCGAGAGGTAGAATGAATGGAGAAGAGAAAGGAGTTTGCTTGGAAAGAAAGTGAAGTATTATCCAACCGAACGACTAAGGAAAGAAAAGAAGTTGTCTCAATAGTTATCTGAAACCAACCCCATCAGAAAACATTTATATAAATGCATATATATACATATATTATTTTTAAATATTATAGAAACAATTGTTTAGAGCTCCTTATTAAAAGGTTTTACACGGTTTTATTGTATATCAAGTAGTGTTCATGTTTTATTTTTCTATAGGTTTCTATTTCTTCTACAACTTTCGCCGAACTTGGATGAGACAGGTTTTGCCTCTTTGTACACACCCTTTTCTACTGGAGTTTCACTAGTTAGTTCTATATTTGGTTGGGTTGGGCTTCGAATACCTTCAACTATCTCTCTCTTCAAGCAACCAATGGAAAGAAAATGTTTGACTCTAATATACATAATAATATAGGTACGCTTTGTTATACCATCCTAGCACTGATAATCATTTTTAGTTAAACCATAATTCAAAAATTAAGACCGAATAGTACATGGGTCAATAACTTTTTATATTGTTTTGTTTTATTTTATTTTATGCTTTTTAAATTAAAGTCTCACATATAATTAAAAATATTATTATGTTGGTCGTTATTTTTTATCCATGTATTATGTTTCTAACTTTATATTGAACAGGGTTTCAGTTCATTGTAATATATTAATATATAACTGATTTGTGGTAATATATTTTAAAGTGTCCGTTCTTTTAATAAATACACGGAATAAACACTTAAATTATGAAGAAAATAAGATAAAAATTAGTATATTAATAAAAAATAATGTGTATGTATAGTTTAATATATAAGTATGTTTTTTTAATAATAGACAATAACGATAAATATATTTTAAAATATACATTAGATGAGAAATCGTAATCAAAGAGTAATGAGATAAAAATGTTATAGATCTTTTAAGATTTATTGAAATTATGTTAATAATGAAAATAATTTGTAATGCAACAATTTGTACTAATTAACATATATGTATATATATATATATATTTAAACATTTAAAATAAAATATTTCCTCTCATACTCATAAACTCTCGTAGCTGACCCTTCTCAAGGGTTTCCATTAAAAACAATTGTGAAATGAACCAAGAATTTAGAAATGACAAAGACGAACCAGACTAAAACGATGGACCAAGTATAACTTCTTTTTTTAATTTCTACTAATCCATATTTCAAACCAACTGTAAATTTAGGTATATTTTAAGTTGCTGAAGCATATCAATTTTAATCTGTATTGTATTATCTTTCAAAAAAATTAAAATTATCTTTTATTTTGGATTTAAAAATTTAGAATTTGAAAACTACAATTCAAAAATCAGAATCTTATTTTTTTTAAAGTGAAAGAGCTATTTTGTTCGTTTAAAAATAATTCTAGATCCAAAAGTTAATAAAGTATGATTTTTTAATTTTAGTTACATGAAATTAATTTTAATTTTTGAATATAGTATTTTTTATATAAACTATAATATATATGTTTTAATAAAATAATATTATTTAAAAAAAAAATATAATTATCATTTTAAAATATGAGTTGACCCAGAAACTTATGTTGGACCTGCTATACCCAGTTGAACTATGGGCTAAACCAGCCAGACATAAAGTGATATAGTTCTTCGAGATAAAAATAATAATATCTTCTTCTTCCTGCACCCCCACGTTTTTCTTCCTGCACCACAATTTTAAATATCCCAAGATTGACCTTGACCTCTAATTTAAAAAGGAGCACCATGTTGGACTTCCTTTGTCACTTATCATCTTTATCATTGAATATCAATCACTGGTGGAGGGTTTTTGTAATTGTTTGAGGCAAGACGGAGGAGTATGCTATGTTGTCGAAGTGTTGTTTGGGTTGTAGAGGTAAGAGTAAAGTTTTTTTTAGGAACATGGTGGTTATGGATATTTTGGGGTTACCGGATATCGGGATCTGGTAATGTATTCCAGATTCATGAATCCAGAATTGATTAAATTGTGTTTTTCGGATGAAGGGGTGTTTCGAAAACAAATTTTGCATAAATTGTTGATTTCCAGAATGCTGAATCCGGAAGTCTAATTCTGTTACGGATTAGTGAATCTAGAATGTTTTTTTTAAATTATGGATTTCAGAATCCAGAATGCATATTTCTGTTACAGATTGGTGAATCCAGAATGCTTTTTTTGAATTATGAATGTTTGAATATGGAATGTATATTTTGAATTATGGATTGGTGGATCCGAAAATTTACTGGAAGCGTCAATCCGAAAATTGTCTGGATTCCATAATCCAGTATGTAAAAAATTAAGTACAGTTTAAATATATTTTGAGGTTTTTAAAAAATAATAGGGATAATATGGTCTTTGCATAATATTGTGGGGATGCAGGAAGAAAAATGTAGAGGTGCAGGAAGAAACTGCGAAAAATAATTTGTAGTCCGGCTTATTTTATAGGTCATTTAGGTAAGCTAATGGGACTATATATCATTATTTATTTACACTTCTACACTTTCTTATTTTCTTTCATTATAATAATAAAATGAGGAATGATAAATAGATATTTTAAAAATAATACATAATTTATAATTATTATAATAAAATATTTTTAAAAAGTATTTTTTTTTCGTTTATTCTCTTCAGAAAAAAAATACTTTTATTTTATTACTTGGGTTTTTCCTCATATTTGATCTCCCCTCGCTATTTTTTTTTTCTTTATTAAACACGGCGTTACAATTGATAAAATATTTTTATTTTTAAGTATAAAATAGAAGAGGCGGATGAGATGAATGTAGAAGAGGGGAAAAGAGGAAATGTAATAATTATTGTAGTAGAAAAGAAAGAAAATATACAAATAAAAATTAGATGAAAAAAAAAGAACTTGGAAAAAGTATATGTATGTTAAAATATTTATATATTTTTTCTTCTTGTGTATAAGTTGTTTTGACCGAAAATGATTTTTTATGAAAATAATTATATTTAAAAAGTAAAATTATTGTAATAAAAATATTAAAGGATATTTTTTATGAAAGCATATACATTAAAAATGATAATATTCCATTATCGATACGTTTTTACTTTACATTTAAACTCAGTATAAAAGTCTTTTATAAATTTCATACTTTAAAAATAATCAAAGGAATTTCCAATTACCTCAATTTCTAAAAATACAAAATAGGTTACAAAATGAACATGCTTTATAAAACTTCAAAATATGAAAAAAGTTATTTAAAAAAATATTTCCTTAAACTAAACATTTCTGAATTTTTTTAATCATCTTTTTCACCTTTCGGACACTCGAATTTTTTTCAGAAAAAATATTTTGGCCATTTAAGTATAGAAAATTCCACAATTTCGTTGAGTTGTGATAGTTAAGGCTTTTTGCTTTAGTTTGCATGTTTGCCCAAAAAACTATCTCAAGAAAATATCTGTGATCTTTTCATATATATATATATATATATATATATATATAATACTTTTCCGAAATAATTTTTAAATACTGTTTGAATATTTCTAGAATATTTATGGAATGCTTATTTGGATATGTATTTGAAAAGTATTTTTTAGATATTTTTTAATAGTATTTGGAAAGTTTTGCTTTAAAGGTTTTCAAGCAATCATATTCTTCATGGTTTATGAGAGGAATTTATAGACAAAAATAGATAAATATTTTGTATATGCATTCTAACATTTGTCCTTTCTTCGAGAAAAGATTAAGGGTTTTGAATGAAAGAAGAGAAACAATATTGAGGAAAATATAATGGTATTGTTAGACTTAGTGTAAAGTTCTCTTTATTTAAACTTAACTTAATGTAAAGATGTCTCTTAATTGATTAAACTTAAAAATTATGCTTTTTTAGATGATTGTAATGAAGGAAAGAATAACGATTAGATACAAATGTAGCATTACTTCTCATTATATACATTAAATACTTGATATATTTCTTTATTAATACAGAGAGTCTAGTATGATTACAAATGTGACTTCTATAAATTATAATCACCATAATTATAAAATAAAATAAAAACCTATCTTTATTTATCAATATTCTACATCTATATAGAATATTTTATATCAATATTCTACGTCTGTATAGAATATTTTATAAATTTTAATCAGCATATCCATAACATATCCATATCCCTATGGTATTACTAACTATTGGGGCTTCATAAGCATATATATATATACGCATCCCCAATTAATAAGATTTTTTATATTAATACATGAATCTGTAACTTGATATTAGATCGCACTTTCTAGTAGTGAGAGTTGTCAAAACAATTTGAGTATACAAATTGATATCGTCCATTGAGAATTCCACATTACTTCTCTGCATAAAGAAAAAATCATCTGTCATAACTCGGAAGCTTTTTTATAGCTCAAAATGTAAAATTGGCTTGCGATGTAATTCATTTTTCATAACGATGTAAACTCATGGTAATTCACAAAAATATTGCTGAATGACAAGACAACAAATTACTGGAAAAATAGTATCAATTTCTTCATATTGGCAACACTATTAACAAAAGAAAAGTGTGGTTTAGAGATTTGTAATTTACCTGGTGGTGGTTAGAATAATCTGAGATGGGGTCCAAGGAGTTGACCTTTCCAAATTGCCTAAATTTCGGAAACATTAATTTTCTTAGTTTCTTATGCAGTCTCAAGTTGTGAGAGTTAAATGAGGAAAATGATAGAAAATGCAACAGAGAAATTTGCTTGGAGTGTACCTAGGAGCAGAGAGGGTTTTGATCTCTATGGACGACACTCTCTGGAGTCCTTTGTGCTCCTTGGGGTGTAATACTTGTTCCACCTTTCCCAGTTTGTCTCGAAACCTTCTGCGACTACTCAAAACAAACCAACCAGAACAACCTCGTAATCTCATTTTTGGGTTATTCTCTATTACTTACAGAAATTGAAAAACAACATATTCACACTTACATAGAGAGTAAACTACTACTTAGTTCTAAAATTATGTAGCACCATAGACATCAGGAGCAGAGAATTGGGTGTGCTCGGGACTAGGGTTAAAAATTCACATTGAAATGAACGTCATGATGACCTTACGGAAGCATCCAAACGTATTCAATTCTAAGTTTTAAATATTATCGGGAAGATACAAAATTGAGTCTCAGTGTCAGAGACAGATGTTAGACATGCAATTTTGTTCTCTTTCGGGGCTCATATTCCAAAATGAGTAATAAATGGGTAAGTAATAATTGGAAGTAGAAAAGTCAAAGAGTACCTAGAATTCCAAGCAGCATTAGAGTTACTTGTATGATTGTGCTGCGGAAACAACTCAGGTCTTTGAGGTGGGGCAAATTGTCCACTGGAGTATGCCCTGTCACTATTCCCAGACCTTGCATGTACCTGCATACAAGTCCATATTAATAAAAAGTTATGATATTTTTAACCTGTTTCATCTTATACTAACAATAAATTTTAATATTTATAATAAAAAGCAAAACCTATGCAGATGGAAAATGATAATTTAATAATTTAATTATAATTTTTAATGTGATAAATTTTAAAATAAATATATATAATAAAACGTAAAGTTGTAATTAAATAATATAAAAAATATTAAAATAATCATCTTATACTCACGGGGTTTTGGTGGACCAATGCTGGATGAGGGGATGGCTGGTTCTTGATACCATTGAAACTATTTGGTATCAAACATTGATTGCATGAGTTTTGCTCGTCATAGAGATGAATACGTTGAAGCCTAAAAAAAGAAGAATTCAGAATATATATGAACACATGAATAGCCAGTAAAACATAGAGCGTATACTAAAATATTAATTGATGTAAAACCATTTTACATATATTCTCTCAAACAACTGGCGTAAAAAGTTCTTGTTTAAAAACTGTTATTGTCCTGGTGAATGATAATTCATAAAGTGATAGGAAAAACTTACACAAGCAAATTCTCATTTTGGAAGTCCAAAAGTTGGTTGAAGTAACCCGTTAGGGTTATAGTTGGTCCTTGAACAGATGGACCTTCTCCTTCCAACGTCAACCCCTCCTATGCATTAAAGGAAAATAGTATTAGTGGTCATCTAAAGTGTCATTTTAACACGAGATGTAATTATAGGATCGGAGTTTAAGCGCAGTAAAAATTGTTAATTTACTGCAGATATAGGGTGGCTTATTTGTGTTGCATTAAGAAGTGAAGAGTTTGGTGGTAACTGGGGCAGTGGATTAGGAACAAAAGTAAGAGCAGATGACAATAATACATGGTTTGGAACAAGAAATTTAGAGAGGAAATAAACATATGCGACATAAATTTATGAGAATGAATGTGGTTTTAGTGCTTACGGCAGAGGTAAGAACGGTAAGAACAGCAGCCAACTCAGTTATTGTCTCCTCAAAATTTTGAAAAGCAGTGTGTGGAGTGTCGGAATGTAAAAATGTTGGTTGAAAGGTGCAGTCAATGAACATGTGAAGGGTAGTTTGTTCAAACTCCCCATCCATGTTCTCCACACCATCCATTTGTGAATGATAAAAGTGAGAAAGAGATTCAGTGGAACACCCTATAAATAGCAAAACCTTTTTCTTTTGGGCATAAGAAAATTGAAAGACAAGGGTCACCCCCAGAACAGAATACAGACTGGATGCAACCCAGCCGTGGGGACATTTTGGTAACTTAATAAGATAATTAATTTTAATGTCATCATTTATTATAAAAAAATTTAAATAACAGCTCATTTTATAAAATAAATAAATTATTATTAATAAAAAGTTATAAACTACCTTTTAAATTAATATTTAATATTAAGTACTAAATTTTAATTAGTAGTTATTTAAGATTTTAAAGTAATCAATTAGAGTCTAAGATAATTAATAGTTAAAAATTTGATAGTTAAAATTAAATATTAGTTTAGAAACTTGTTCCATGTTTATTAATTTTTATTTTTGATAAAAAATTAATTTAAAAATTATTTTTATTAATAATAAAAATTATTTTATATATCAATAGTTTTTAGTTTAGTTTATAAAATAGTATATCATTGCATAGAAATATATTTTAGAGACAAAATATAGTTAATTATTATATCAAATAAATTAAATATTATTTTAAAATGAAAAATTATTAATATCTAAATTATTTTTTATTATTGATAAATAGTTTTTGAATTGGTATCTAATTGGTTATTAATATTTTAGTTATCAACTTTAAAATATAAATAATTTATAACTAATTAGATATCAATGTAGAAACTATTTATAATAAAAACTGGTTTAAATATCAATAATTTTTTTCGTCTTTAATATAATATATAATTTAATCAGTATAATAACTAATTATTATTATTTTTAAAATTTATTTTTATTTAATTATTATATAATAATATTAATAAATATAAAAATTAATTATTTTTTATCTTTAAAATTAATTGTTATTTACGATTTTCTTCTAATAATAATTTAAGAGGCAAAACAAAATATATAAAAAAAAGACAATTAATTATTTATATTAATTCAAATAGCTTGACCATTGAATGCAATTAAGTTTATATTGTATCATGACACACTGTATAATCAATTTTGCTAGTTTCTTTGACTTTATGAATCCAAATATTAAATAATCTCTCTTACACATTCTTTAACTTCCAAATTTAATATATTACGCATATGATTTAAGTACAAAAACATATAAACTTTTATGTTTGTTTTGTTTTTGTTTAACGTTAAGTCAAATCTTATATTCAATTTACTAAAAGAGGATATGTCCGAATTATTTTGTAGTGAGATAGACATTTTATAAAAAAAAATATTAAAAATGTCATAAATTTAACCTTTTTAAAACTTTTTTTTATCAAAATATAAGAAAATATGCACACAAAAAATAGGTACAGAAATAATTTGAGATATAATAGTAATATGAATTTTACATGTTTTTAATTTAATAAATATGTGTGTGATCAATTTTATTTATTAAGGAACTAACGGTAAAAATGTATTGTAGCTCCATTAAATTTTATTTTTAAAATTCAAGACAACATTAGTTATTATTTTTATTAATATTTTTAAATTTTATTTAATTTATAATTAATTTATATATTGTGATATAGAAGTGAAAATGATAAAATACAAAATTTTATAAATATTTTAGTAAAATTGAAAAAATATATTGTATTTCATAATTTATCTATAAAAGCCTTTAATGAAACTTGATAATAAATTTAATATATAAGTATAAATTGAATGTGATATTAATGAATTTTGTGATAGCTTTAAAAAAATATTTATTGCTACAACTTCTTGACCATTATTTGAAAGATAATAACAAATAACTATACTAAAATATTATTTTATATAGTCGTTTTATTATGTTAGAAACAATGTAACAGTACAAACGGAATGTCTTGTATTCTAAACTCCTTAAATAATATTTCTAAAGATAATGTTGCATATTAATATTTTTGGACCAATCACAGAACATGCAGGGTTTCAAAACCACATTCATACGAGAGTTACGGAGACTATGAATATTAAGATTAATTAAGTTGACTTTCACATAAAAGGTTGATAGTAATTTAATTATTTTTTAGTCATATCACATTCTTATAAATATTTTTATGATTTTAAATTATAATTGTAAAACAGACGATTTAATTATTATTTTTTTTAATTTTTTTCTTAAAAAAATATTTTTAAATATAAGATTTATTCACTACAAGAAAATCATTAGTTATTATATTGACTACATTAAAGACCATTTTAGAGACTAAAAAAAATTTTGATTTCTAAATTAGTGTTTATTATTGTTAAATAATTTCTAAATTGATATATAATTAGCTACCAAAGCTTTTGCTACCAAATTTAGAATCTAAATAATTAGTTGCTAAAACTTTGATAGCTAATTAGATACCAATTTATATACTACTTAATAATAATAAAAAGTAATTTAGAAACCAATTTTTTTACTCTCTAAAATTGTCTCTAATTTATTCAATATACCAACTAATTATTTTGGTATCTAAAATTGGTTTATATTCCATTATTTTCTTGTAGTGATTCTTTTATTTTTATGATTCATATTCTTATTTAAAACTTAGAACTCTTTTTTTTTTCATTTTAACATATTTAAATAAATCTTATATGATTTAATTATTAAATTTATTATTAAATTTTTTAATGTTTAATCCAAATCTGAAATTTCTAATCTCATATAAAATTATAATTGCTAATTCAATAATATTATAAAGTAAATTTTATTTTGTGTAAGTTTCTTTATCTCATATTATTTATAAGATAATTTAACGATTTTTATTTAAATAAAAAAGTTTAATATTTTTGTATTTAGATATTTTATTTATATTTCAATATAAATATAATTTCTTAAGATAATTTTTTTATTTCTATGATTTTTTTTAAAATTCGGATCTTTTAACTTTTGTAAAATTTTCTATAATTTATATCTTTTAAATAATATCATATAAACAAATTAATTTTATAAAAAAAAATTTATTTTAATTTTTAATTCTAGATAAAGTGACCCCACAAGTTAGATCGTCCCTAGATTAACAATGTGGGTTGATCTGTCCCGCATAGACCGGTTCCACGTTTAGGCCATCCCATGTAAGTAATGCAGACTCATTTCACTTACCAGCCCCACATAAGAGGTAGCCCGCCTAAGGAATTTAAAAAAAGATCGTTAATTATAAAAAAAATTATTTCTTCTACTGTAAAATTAAAATTTTATCCATGTTTAAAAATATGAATTCAAGTATGAAGGTTGTTAGAAGGCTTGACTAAAAATAATTAAAGTTTTATTTGACATCTCTTTCCCTCTATATGTATGTATATGTGTTAAAGTATCTTATCAAAGTTTTGTTACAAAATATTTGAATGAATGACTAATTTGTTAAGAAATATCTTATTGAAATCTCTTCTTTATATTATTTTTTATTAACAAATTTTAAATATAAAACTTTACTTAAAACTAGATTCACTATCGCTCTTAATATTAACTTCTATAGATGATTAAAATAGAACATTTCATTTTTTTCGTACATTAAATTCAATTTTTTTAAAATAAAATAAAATAAAGGTTACAGTGGAATAATTAGTGAGTGGGTATGATTTTCTTTTTGCATTTTATGTAGGTGGGCCAGAGGATCTGTCGCGCCCCCTTGTTGGCCTGTGTGGATTGCGGGTTATGCAGGACGGGCATAAGTGGGTCAACTGACTAAATTAGTGAGTCTGTTCTGCACTTTTTGGTAACGGACTACGAATCGACCTGCATTGCCCGCTCCACAATATCATCCCTACTCGCTCCAAATAATTTCTGATTTATTGGTTTGACAGACAGGTGGAACACAATAGACCAAATCAAACTAATAAATTATGAAAAATAAATTCAACTTACCAATTTGAGACTAATCGTCATATTAACCCTCCTAGCCTAACTATTTTTTCATGCTTAATTACTTTAAGTTCACATAATTTTTCTTTAATACAATAAAAAAAGTCGTAGTACATATACATTAATTTTGTTAATTTTATTTAAACTCTAATTAATAGTTAAAATAAATAAGTAAGTGTTGATCTTTAGAAATTATCACAAGTATTTATTAAAAAAAGTTAATATTAACATGCAACTAATTAACTTTATTAAAATAAACTTTTTATTTTTTTCTTTATAAATTTAAAATTCTAAATGACTCGCCTTCAAAATTAATTATATATTAACATTAGTTTTTTTAATAAATATTGATGATAATTATTAAAGAACAAAATACTCAATTATCTTCATTTTTAATGGAGTTCCACAAAATCCAAGAAAATTAAAGTCTTTATTATTAAAATTATTTCTTTTAATTATATTAGAAATAAAATATTTAAAATAGTTATTATATTTAGATTACTATTTATCCAAACTATTTAATGCATGGGATTCCATCATCTTCTAACAGTACATCACTCTTTTTTCAAAACATAAATTTTGAGGTCAACAAAATTATTAAAAAGAAAAAAATGGAATATATATATATATATATATATATATATACTTAAATTTAATATTGTTCTACAATTTCTAAACATTTTAAGTAAATCTTGATTTTTAAAGAGATAGTAACTTAATTTATTCGATCAATTTGACAAAAATGTTATTAATAAAATGATGTGAAACACAATAACATATACTTCCAATATCTAACTTTCTCCATAATTTTTTTTTGTCAATTTAAAGCAAATTGATTTGTAAAGTAATGTTTAATTTTGTTTAAAAAAATATTTTACCAAAAATTTCTAAAACAAATAAACAAATTTAACCGTTTACAAATAATTTCTTTAATTAAAACTTGATTCTCGGTTGTATGATAATATATTAATTATATCATAAATAATAAATTGAAAATAAAATAATAACTAAACCATAACAATTAACAATGTAGGTTGTGTTTTAACTTTTTTTTATACACTTTTTTTTAAAGTCTTAGAGCAATTAGAATTAATGATATTTAAAAAAAAAAAATCATAGAGCAATTAGAAATTAGAACTAATGAGGTTATAACTAATAGAAGAACCTCAAAGAATAGTTAAATTTGAAAAACTATAATATTATATAAGATCTATCATTTAATATTGTCCCACAAGTTGAAACATGCATATCTTTCATGTTTAGTTTGGATAAGTTGTCATGAAATAACCAATGATACGGATGTTTGGTTAACATATCAATCACTTGATTAGAAGAAGAAACAAGACTTAAATGAATGAAACTTTCTTGAAGTTTAGTCTGAGCAAAATGATAATCGATTTTAATATGTTTTATGCTTTCATGAAACACGAGATTCTTTATTATACATACTAAAAAAATCATTAATGGTGATCGAAAAGTTAATAACTAAATGACTAAAATTCGTCACTATTTTAATTAGTGACTAATCAAAATTAGTTACTAATGTCTTGGTTACGAATGTATAGTGACTGATTTAATGATCGAACACTGCGTATATGGCAATTTGTTGTACATGAGACAAATTTTTTTAGAATTTATCTAATACCTAATAAAGTCTTTAATGACACTTAATAATAAATTTAATATATAAGTATAAGTTGAATATGTTATTAATGTATTTTGTGATAGTTTTTAAAAATCTTTGTTGCTACAAGTTCTTTGACCATTATTTGAAAGATAGTAACAAATAGCTAGACTAAAATATTATTTTACATAGTCGTTTTATTAGGTTAGAAACAATGTAACCGTATAAACGGAATGTTTTGTATTCAATACTCCTTAAATAATATTCTTAGGAATAATGTTGCATATTAATATTTTTTGGACCAATTACAGAACATGCAGAGTTTCAAAACCGTATCCAGAGGAGAGTTATGGAGACTGAGTATTAAGATTAATTAAGTTGACTTTCACACAAACGTTTGATAATATTTTAATTATTTTTTAGTTATATTATATTATTTTAAAGATTTTTATGATTTTAAATGTAATATAATTGAAAAATATTTAAAATTATTAAAATTAAAGTCTTTATATTTAAATTGTTTCTTTTAATTATATTAGAACTAAATTATTTAAAATAGTTATTATATTTAAATTACTATTTATCCAAAATATTAAATGCATGGGATTCCATCATCTTTTAACATTACATCACTATTTTTTTTCAAAACTGAAATCTTAATTTTTTAAAGAGATAGTAACTTAATTTATTGGGTCAATTTGACAAAAATATTATTAATAAAATGATGTGAAACACAATAACATATACTTTCAAAATCTAACTTTCTCCATAAATTTTTTTTAAAATTTATAAGAAAATGATAAAAAAATGGTAAGAATAAGAGATGTTTGTTATTCTCTTATCTTTTGTGTACGTTACATCACTTCATGTATAGAAAATATCATGTATAGTATAGAAAATATATAGAGAGTTTCTCCCCTAAATTACAATCTAATTAGGTATGGATATTAATGATGAGATTCTATCATTATTAAATTAATTGCATATAATTGGGTACAATATCGTACAATATTGCATACAATATTTGCATATAATTTGATAATTATTATTTCTTTAATACTTCTCTCAAGTTGGTAGGTGAAGATCATGAACCCTCAACTTGTGTCGTAGTGTCAAAAACCGTTCCTTGCCCAGTGCCTTCGTAAAAATATTTGCGAGCTGATAATATGTCGGTACACATGAATGACTGATTATCCCAGCTTGTAATTTTTCTCACACAATGTGGCAGTCTATCTCAATGTGTTTTTTGCATTCATGAAATACTGGGTTTGCTGCTATATGTAATGCCGCTTGATTGTCACAGAAAAGTTGAGCTGACAAGTTATATGACACCTTTAAATCTTGCAACAGATATCGCAACCAAACTATCTCCAAACAAGTATTGACCATCGCGCGGTATTCTGCTTTTGCTGATGATCTTGATACGTTTGTCTGTTTTTTTGACTTCCATGAGATAATAGAAGAGTCAAGAAAAATGCAATACCCAGATACTGATCTTTGAGTTGTCTGACAACCTCCCTAGTCTGAGTCGTAATAAGCTGTCAATGTGAGATTGTTTTCAGATGGCAATAGCAATCCTTGTCCCGGTGATCCTTTGATGTACTTTAGGACTCGAATTGCGGCATCCCAATGAGGTTTCCGTGGATCCTATATATATTGACTTAGGGTCCGAACCGAAAATGCTATGTCGGCCGAGTAACCGTGAGGTATATCAGTCGTCCCACGAGTCGCCTGTATTTGACTGAATCCTTTAATAACTCTCCATCATCTGGTGTGAGTTTTAGGTATTGTTCCATTGAAAATTTGTCTGGACGAGCACCTGTGAGTCACGTATTCTGCAAAATATCAAGCGCATATTTTCTTTGGGACATGTAAATATCAGCTTTGGAACGGGAAAATTCAATCCTTAGAAAATATTTTAAGTCTCCAAGATCTTTAATGAGAAATTGTTGTAATAAACAACCTTTAACACGCTGAATTTCTGTCAAATCATTTCCTGTCAAAAGAATATCATCCGCATAAATCAAAAGGGCAGTAAATGATGAGTTATTCTGTTTGTGAATAGAGAGTAATCTGTCTTGGACTGTTGAAATCCTACAGATTTAATCACATGAGAAAATGTTGAAAACCATGTCCGAGATGCTTGTTTGAGACCATAAAGAGATTTTTTTAGTCGACATACAATGTTTTCCCCATGTCGATGATGCCCGGGTGGCAAGTCCATGTAAATAATTTCATGCAATGTGCCATGTAAGAAGGCATTTTGCACATCTAGCTGGTGAGTAAACCAATTTCTGGCTGCTGCAATGGCGAGGAGACACCTCAAAGTTGTTAATTTTGTTGTTGGTGAAAAAGTTTCAGAATAGTCGACACCTTCAATCTGAGTGTACCCCTTTGCAACAAGGCGCACCTTATATCTGTCAACGCTACCATCTGAGTTGTACTTTATTTTATAGACTCATTTGCATCCTATGGGTTTCTGCTCAGCGAGTAACGGTGTCAAGGTCCACGTTTGATTTAGCTGCAAGGTGGAAAGCTCTTCGTCCATTGCTTTTTGTCAATTTGGATCAAAGATAGCTTGAGCATAAGTGTGAGATTCTTTGGTGGCTGTGATGTTAGCAAGATATGCACTATGTGTAGAAGAAAATCGTGAATTAGAAAGAAAATGATGCATACTGGTTCCATTCGACCGATCTTGGGCAGTGGTCGAATGATTGGCTTGGGATCCCGTTACATAGTCTTGAAGCCAGGAAGGTGGGGTTGATGTGCGACTGGATCGTCGAACAGGAAGGTCGGTTGGAGAAGGTTTGGTAATGGTTGCTAGACTTCTTGGCATGGGAGAAGAAGGTTGGTCTACTAGAGGTTCAGGTGTATTATGACGAGTAGGAGAAAAAGGTTGGTTTAATGGAGGTTCAGGTGCATTGTGAGGAGTAGGAGAAGAGGGTTGGTTTGGTGGAGGTTCAGGTGTATTATGACGAGTAGGAGAAGAAGGTTGGTTGGATGGAGGTTTAAGTGCATTGTGATGAGTAAGAGAATAAGGTTGATCGAGTGAATGTTGGACAGGATGAGTAAATCAATGTTAATAGTGGGTAAAATACCTTGTAATGGAGGTGAGGATTGTGTTTGTGACTGTTGGCAGAATGGAAAAACACTTTCATGGAAGATGACATCCCGACTTGTAAAAAAAGTGTCTGCATCTATATCAAATAATTTGTATGCTTTTTGATTGAGAGGATAACCAATGAAGATGCACTGTCGAGCGCGCGGATCAAATTTGTGCTTAGGTGAAACAATAGTTGCATAACATAGGTAACCAAAAGTTTTTTAAGTGAGAAAGTGAAGGTGAGCGATGATATAACATCTCAAAAGGTGATTTATTTTTTAGTAAAGGTGTTGGCAAACGATTAATGATATATGTGGCAGTTAAAACGCATTCCCCAAAAATTCTAATGGTAAATGAGACTGAAATAGAAGGGCTCGTGCTGTGTTTAAAATGTGTCTATGTTTGCGTTCTACTACTCCATTTTGTTGAGGAATGTACAAACAAGTGCATTGACATTCAATACCTTTTTTGAGAAAAAAATTACGCATAGAAATAAATTTCAATATATTGTCAACGCGGATGATTTTAATAGATGCCTGAAATTGATTTTGTGCAAAAGTAATGAATGATTCGAAGAGTTGTTGGGTTTCAGACTTGTGATTCATAAGAAATAACCAAGTACATATAGTATAGTCATCGACATTATAGTGAGAAAAAAATGTTTTCAGAAATGAGTTGGGGTTTTATGAGGACCCCAAATGTCACATTGCAATAGATTAAACGGAGAATGAGATTTTATTGTGCTTAAAGGAAAGGTATCCTTGTTTGTTTAGCTTTGGGACAAATACTAAAATTATTATGAATGAGAATGAAATTTGTACTGATAGGGATAGGTAGTAAGGAATATACAAGTTGTAGACACGCCGGAGAAGGATGTCCGAGGCGCTTGTGCCATAAATCAGGGTCGGTCGATATTTGAGATGCGTGAGCTTGGTTTGGAAGAGGGAACATGTAGTATAAGTCTGCGTGTTGTTTACCCGAGCCAATCATTCTCCCCGTAGCCAAGTCCTGCAAAACACAACCATGTGGAGTACAAACGACACAACAATTTAGTGAACTGGTTATCTTAGTAACAAACATGAGATTTAAATTAAGAGAAGGAACACAAAGAACATATTTGAGAGTGATTTTGTCATTGAATTTAATTGTGCCCGTAAATGAGATGAGCGCAGTTGAGCCTGTGGACAAATTAACATTTGGAATAAATGATGATAAAGTGTGTGGGAAAAATTGTGAATCAGATGCAATGTTATCAGTTGCTTTGCTATCCAAAATCCATGATTTTGTAAAAGCAAAATTAGAAGAGATATTATGGGCAAGCAGGTTTGCAGAGCTAACAAACGTGTCACTTTTACAGTTATTGTTGAGCGAGTAAATAGCCTTTGCCAATTGCTGAATTTGTTCGGCAGTGAAGCCTTGTACGAGGTTTCTATCAGACTCGTTACTGATGTCTTCTTTGCCAAACATGATTTTTTATTTAGGGGATAAAAATCGAAAGGCTGTCAGGGCACCAAGATCGGTGCTCTGATACCATATAAGAAAAAATGATAAAAAATTGTAAGAAAAAAATATGTTTCTTATTTTCTTATGTGTATGTATAGAAAATATCATGTAGGGATACTAATGATGACATTCTATCATTATTAAATAAATTGCATATAATTGGGTTCAATATCGTACAATATTGCATACAATAATTACATATAATTTCATAATTATTATTTCCTTAATAAAATTCAAAGCAAAAGATTAAGCAATAACAATTAACAATGTAGGTTGTGTTTTAACTTTTTTTATACAATTTTTTAAAAAATTCATAGGGCAATTAGAACTAATAATATTTTTTTAAAATTCAAAGAACAATTAGAACCAATGATATGGAGGTTAAAACTAATAGAACAATCTGAAAGAGTAGTTAAAATTGAAAAACTATAATATTATATAAGATCAGATTTATCATTTATATATTGCCGCACAAGTTGAAACATGTATATCTTTCATGTTCAGTTTGGATAAGTTGTCACAAAATAAACACGATGTGGATGTTTGGTTAACATATTATTCACTTGATTAGAGGAAGAAACAAGACTTAAATGAATGAAACTCTCTTGAAGTATAGTTAGAACAAAATGATAATCGATTTCAATGTTTCATCCTTTCGTGAAACAAGAGATTCTTGGTTATACAGACTAAGAAAACACATTAATGGTGATAGAAAAGTCAGTCACTAAATGACTAAAATCCGTCACTATTTTAATTAGTGATTGATTTAGTGACCAATTAAAATTAGTTATTAATGTCTTGGTTACTAATGTATAGTGACTGATTTAGTGACTGCAAATTGTGTATACGGCAATTTGTTGTACATGAGACCGAAAATTTTATAATTTATCTAATATCTAATAAAGTCTTTAATGACACATAATAATAAATTTAATATATAAGTATAATTTGAATATGTTATTAATGTATTTTGTGATAGTTTTTAATAATATTTATATTTATAAAATCTTTACCATTATTTGAAAGATAGTAACAAATAACCAAACTAGAATATTGTTTTATATGGTCATTTTATTATGTTAGAAACAATGTAACTGTATAAATTGAATGTCTTGTATTCAATATTCCTTAAATAATATTCTTAGGGATATCATTGCATATCAATATTTTTAAACCAATTACAGAACATGCAGGGTTTCAAAATCGCATTCAGAGGAGAGTTATAGAGACTATGAATATTACAATTAATTAAGTTGACTTTCACACAAACGGATCATAATATTTTAATTATTGTTTAGTTATATCACATTATTTTAAAGATTTTTATGATTTTAAATGTAATATAATATAAAAATATTTAAAATTGTTAAAATTAAATTCCTTATATATTAAAATTGTTTTTTTAATTATATTATAAATACATTCTTTAAAATAATTATTATATTTAAATTCCTGTTTATCCAAAATATTTAATGTATGGGATTCCATCATCTTCTAATATTACATCACTCTTTTCTCAAAACACAATTTTTGAGGTCAACAAAATGATTAAAAAAAATAATATATATATATATATATTTGAATTTAATATCATCCTACAATTTCTAAATATTTTAAGTAAATCTTAATTTTTTAAAGAGATAGTAACTTAATTTATTCGGTCAATTTGACAAAAAAATGTTATTAATAAAATGATGTGTAACACATTAACATATACTTTATCCATAATATTTTTGTCAATTCAAAACAAAAATTAAATTAATTTTTAAAGTAAAATATTTTAATGCATATCGTCTGATGATATGATTTGCATTGCAGACGCTGATATACTTGAATTTATATCGTTCTACAATTTCTAAACATTTTAAGTAAATCTTAAATTTTTAAAAAGATAATAACTTAATTTATTCGATTAATTTGACAAAAATGTTATTAATAAAATGATGTGAAACACAATAACATATACTTTAAAAATCTAACTTTATCCGTAACATTTTTGTCAATTTAAAGCAAAAGATTAAATTGATTTGTAAAGTAAAGTTTAATTTTGTTTAAGACCATATTTTACCAAAAATGTTTTAAAACAAATATACAAATTTATCCGTTTTTAAATAATTTATTTAATTAAAACTTGATTCTCGGTTGTATGATAGTATATTGATTATATATTAAATATCTCATAAATAATAAATTGAAAAGAAAATAATAACTTAGTCATAACGTAGGGTTTCTTGTGTGTGTGTGTGCGGCAGTGGAACGCCTCCGCATTCTAGGGTTACCGGTGCGTGGCGGCTGGGTTTCTGTGCATGGCGACAACGGAATAGTGTTTCTGGAGGTGCGACGATGCTACAGTAAGCGCAACGGTGGTGCGAGAATTGTAGACGACGACGCGGTGCGGTGCTAGAGCCCGGTGCGGCGGCGTGGGCAGTTCGCGTTTGTGTGACGGCGCCTGGGCGACGGAGCGCGGCGGTTGCTGGGCTGGTGCGCGGCGTCTACAGGTCCGGTGATTGCGAAGGGGGTGACTCTTGTGGTGGCGGAGTGGTTGGCTTGCGCGGTGGTGTGGTGCAGTCGTTATTCCGTGTTCTTGTGGAAGTTCTTAGCGGCAACTTGTTAGCCTTCTAAAATGACGGAGGGTTCCGCGGGTTTCCTCATTCCATGGGCTTGTTTGATGGATCGGGAAGTATGTCCTGATAAAATAGTATATTCTATATCCGGTCAAAGGAAGACTTTTGCTCAGGCTTTGGGAAATACATGTGACATTCCTTTGTCCCAGCTACCTACTCCTTGTATTAAGGGTGACATGATTGTTGTCCGGATTGATGAGGCAGATTACTTGACTGGTCTTGAGGATTGCAAAACCCATCTCCACGGTCGGATTATTCTATCTAAGGGTGATAAACCTCTTACACACCTGGATTTAACTAAAAAGTTGCAGCCGATGTGGAAAGGTCTTGGACCATGGAAAACAATTCCTCTTGGAAAAGGTTTCTATGAGTTTGAGTTCGCTTCTATAGAAGACATGCGATGGGCCCTTGGGATGGGTTCCCTGAAGTTATCTCCTGGTTTATTGAGATTGTTTGCCTGGACAAAAGACTTTGTCTCAGCTACCATGAAGAGTACCAAAGCTCAGACGTGGGTTAAAATCTACCATTTGCCTTTGGAGTATTGGAAACCAAGGACAATATATTCCATCGTTAGAGGTCTTGGTACTCCTTTGTCTTTGGATGAGCATACTATGAGAAAGAATAGGGGTATGTTTGCTAGAGTGTTGGTGGATATTGATCTACTGTCCCTTCTTTCCGATCAACTCTTGGTTGAGCGTCCAGACTTTGCTTTTGTAGTTGGTGTGGAATATGAATGGCTCCCTCCATTTTGCTCTCATTGTAAGATGATTGGGCACGAGCTTGCTCAGTGTCGGGCGATCCATGACCAGGGTCGTGTTCTTGGGCCTCGACATAAACCTTCTCAGAAGACATCTTCTGATGAACAGGAACAAGGGAGGACCGTGATTCCTAAACAATGTAAAGAATACAGAAAAAAAAATCCGGAGACAAAACTTGTGGAAAGCCTCATTGATAAGTTGAAAGTTGATGCTATTGGTGGGGTTAATGTAAGGTCACCTTGCTTCAGATAAAACAGGTGGAGGGGAGGATGATTTAGCAGATATGCCTCCTCTTGAGGATGCTTCAGATCATGATAGGTCCTCACCCAAACAGGGGTTGTCCACTCCCACTTTGGATTCACTTGTTGTTATGCAAGCTAAGGATTCAGAGTCAAATTCAACAACTCTTATTGATGATCATCATGTGGAGGTATCTGTTTCTGTGATTGTACCATCTCCGTTGCGTACTACCTCTCCTCCGAGGGTTAAATCACATGCAGATACTAATGCACAAGTTCCTAATGTGGAGGTCTCTGCTATTGTGACTGTACCATCTCAGTCGCCTCATACCTCCCCTTGAAAGGCTAAATATCTTGGGGATGTTAAAACAATATCGTTGGTCCTTCAAAATCACTTTTCTTCTCTTGATGGTTTGGAAACTATAGATGAGGGAGGTGATTCTCATATTGGAGCGTCAACTATTCCGCCTGTTGGAATTAATTCTGATCATATTGAAAATCAGGTTGTTTCAAAATTTTGGGCTGACTCCAATGAGATGGAGGAGGATGCCAGTGATAATGGGGAGGAAACAGTTCACACTAAAAGAAAACCAGGGAGACCACCTAAGGGGACTGGTAAATCCAGGAAAACTGCTAAGGCAGTTCTTTCTACAACGTCGCAATGAAGGTCTCCTCATTTTTCTGGAATGTCAGAGGACTGGGAAACCACAAAACTATGGAGATGTTGATTAGTTTACTTAAACTACATAAACCCCTCCTAGTTTTTCTTCCTGAACCCATGATGTCGTACACTAATGCTTTCGACGTCATTTTCAAATCTGTTAATATGCATTTGGTGGCTACGTCTCCTATTGTTAATAAAGTTGCTAAGATTTGGTGTTTGTCGGTTCCTAATCTTGTCCAAAGTTTCTTAGTTAATGATCAATTTATCTCTGTAACTTGTCTTCTACATGATAAAAGCTTTAGCTTTGCAGGTGTTTATGGAGCTAACACATACTTGACTAGACGATTTTTGTGGAGGGATCTTAGTTTCTTCACAGGGCCTTGGTGTATTCTGGGAGATTTTAATGTTGTGCTCTCGGCGGATGACTGTAAAGGGGGAGTGGCTCCTAATCAAGTTTCTTGTAATGAATTCCTTGACTGGATTAATACTAATGATCTTTCTTGTATGCCTTTTACTGGATCTTGTTATACTTGGTGTAATGGAAGGAGAGGGTTGCATAGAATACATAGAAGACTGGATAGGGCTTTATGTAATGGAGTGTGTCTGGATGAATGGGATTCTTGTACTTATCAGGTTCTAGTTAAAAATTGTTCTGATCATTCCCCTATTATTGCTAGTCTTGTTAGTAATTCTTTGCAGAAGGTTAGCAACTTTCGTTTCTTTTCGATGTGGCTTCAGGACACTTCGTGTCTGAAGCTAATTCATGATTCTTGGGCTAATAAGGTTGTTGGTTGTCCTATGTTTATCTTGCAACATAAGTTAAAACGGTTGAAACTTGAGCTCCGAGACTGGAATAAAAATTCTTTTGGTAATGTTCATAATGCAGTTCTTCTTAAGCAGGGTATCCTTCTTGGTATTCAAAAAAGTTTAGAGACTGCTAGTTTGTTTGATAGTGAGGGTCTTCTCTGTCAAGAAAAGATTGCTAAGGAGGAGCTTGATCATGCTCTTCACTATCAATATTTGTTTTGGAAAGAAAGGGCTAAGATGTTATGGTTCAAGAATGGAGATCGAAATACTGCTTTTTTCCATGCTGTGGTCAAAAGGAGAAATAATTCTAGTGGGATTCATCGTCTACGGATTGATAATGAGGTTACGGAGGATCCTAAAATCATTGAGGATCATATTTTGGACTTTTATAAAAATCTTTATGTTGAGTCTATTTCTAATGTTCTGGATACTGATAATATGGAAGATTTTATTGGTACTTATATTCCTGCGATGGTTTCCTCTGAGGAGAATATGATGTTGATTAAATGTCCAGATTTTTCTGAAATAAAAAATGTTGTTTTTAATCTTAACGATAACAGTGCTCCTGGTCCTAATGGTTTTGGTGGTGTTTTTTATCATTCTTGCTGGAAAATTATTGGGACAGATGTTTGCAATGCTGTTCAACAGTTTTTTAAACAAAATTGGGTTCTCCCTGGAATGAACAGTAATGTGGTATCTCTTATTCCTAAGGTTTAGGGTGCTGATTCCATTAAAGATTACAGGCCAATTGTTGTTGCTAATTTCAAGTTTAAGATTATTTCCAAGATACTGGCGGATAGGCTTGCACGTGTGGCTGCTAGAATCATTTCTCCTAATCAATATGGATTTGTGCAGGGTAGACAGATTCAGGATTGCATTGGTATTGCTTCTGAAGCTATTAACATGCTTTCTAAAAAGGTTAGAGGAGGTAATGTGGCTTACAAAGTTGATATTCATAAAGCTTTTGACACTCTGAGTTGGAAGTTCTTATTATTAGTTTTAAAACGCTTTGGTTTTCACCCCTCGTTTGTCGATTGGATTAGTACAATTCTCCGTTCAGCTATGCTTTCTATCAGAATAAGTGGTAGTTTGGTGGGTTTTTTTCCCTGCAGTCGAGGGGTAAGACAAGGTGATCCATTGTCTCCTTTACTTTTTTGTCTTGCAGAGGAAGTTCTTAGTAGAGGTATCTCTAAGCTTGTGAATGATAAGAAGATTTTAAATATGGCCAATCCGCAAGGTTATCTCACTCCCTCTCATATTTTGTATGCTGATGACATATTTATTTTTTGTAGGGGGGATATTAAGTCTCTTAGAAATTTGAGTACTTTTCTTAAAACATATGGTGATTTTTCTAGTCAATATATTAATAACTCTAAAAGTAGTTTCTTCACCATGGATAATTCTCCAAGATTTGTCACCAAAATTCAAAATATTCTTTCTTGTAGTCATGGTTGTTTGTCTTTCAATTATTTAGGAGTGTCTATCTTTGTTGGTGCTCCAAAGTGTCGGTTTCTTCAACCTTTGGCTGATAAAGTTAAATTGAAGCTAGCATCTTGGAAAGGTAAATCTCTTAGCATGATGGGTCGAATTCAGCTAGTCAATACGGTGATTACTGGATTTCTAGCTTATAGTTTTAATATGTATAAGTGGCCTGTTTCACTTATTAAGCAAGTTTAGCAGTGGTGTCGGAATTTTATTTGGACTGGTGATATTCTGAAAAAAGGTATTGCTACTGTTAATTGGGGGAAAATTTGTTCACCTCTTGAGGATGGAGGCTTGAATATTATTAATCTTCATCATGAAAATAATGCATATCTTCTTAAGCTTGCTTGGAACTTTGCTTATAGCAACAAACCTTGGTCTTTACTCTTGAAAGCCAGGGTTCTTAAATCAAAATATGAGTTTAGAACGGTTTATAGATCTTCCTCTCTCTAGCTTGGAATTAAGCAATTTTATTCTACCATACTTGACTATACTTCTTGGACTGTTGGTACAAGTTCTTTTATTAATTTCTAGAATGATAAATGGAGTTCTACTACTTCTTTAGCAAATATTGCAGGGTTATCTGATGGTGTTAGCATTCCGGATACAATCTCTCAATTTTGGACAGGTTGTGATTGGAATATTCCCTTATCTTTACATCAAATGCCTCATTTTTTTAATCATATCATGGTTAGAGAGGAACAGGATATTCCTAATTGGATTCTAAATGAGTCTGGTCGTTTCACTCTTAATCGGCTAGGACTTTTTTCTTGGAACCAGGAGTTCCAGGTGGTTGGGGTAAATTCATTTGGTCTTCATCTATTCCGCCTTCCAAAACTCTAGTACTCTGGAAAATTTTTCATGGGCGACTTCCTACAGATCAACATATTTAGAATAAGGGTTTGCATATATGTTCTATGTGTACGCTTTGTGAAAAGCATGAGGAATCTATTCAACATCTATTTTTTGAATGTTCTAACGCATTGCATATTTGGAGTTGGGTTCAACAAATTTTTCTTACTTCTCATTTCTCTAATAAGGATGATCTACTTTCTTTTATTAAGAGTGATGGTAGTCCTTTGGTTAAATTGATTAAGCTTGCGGTGATAACCTTTTCTATATGGATGATATGGCGTATGAGAAATTATGCTAGATTTCAGGATAAGATTGAGGTTTCTAAGGCTATTTCGATAATTAAAGATTTAACTTGTCTAATGGAAAATTCGTCTAAAGCTTCAATGAAGAATGATATGTTGGACTTCAACGTGATTAAGTTTTTCGGTATTAAGACTCATAGTGGTAAAGTTCTTCGTCCTCTTCCTATTAGATGGGAATTTCCTTCACCAGGCTGGGTTAAAATTAATACTGATGAGGCTGCTAGGGGGTATCCTGGTCTTGCTACTTGTGGGGGTATTTTTCGTGGGAGTATGGGAGAATTTATTGGTGCTTTTTCAGCGTTTCTTGAAGTTCATACTGCTTTGGTTGCTGAGTTTTATGGAGTTATACATGCTGTGGAGGAAGCTCAAAAAATGGGACTTACTAATGTATGGCTTGAATGTGATTCTGCCTTGGTTTGTGTTGCGTTTACTGCTAGGACTAATGTTCCGTGGATGCTTCGGAATCGATGGAATACTTGTCTTAATTTATGTGGGACAATCAGGTTTAGGGTTACTCATATTTTTCATGAAGGGAATGCATGTGCTGATAAGTTGGCTAATTTAGGATTTATTCATAGAGAATCATTTCATTGGTATAATAGACTCCCAGCTAGTCTGTTCTTAGAATTCTTTATGAATAGGTATAATCTACCTATGTATCGTTTTTGTTAACATATGGGTTTTGGTCTAGTCCCCCCATATTTTTGTATTTTCTTTTTTTTTCTTTTCCTTTTTTAATAATATTTTTTTTCATGTGATGGCAGATGATTGTTGTTACTTGAGGTGTCAGCCTAGCTGAGATGTCAAGTGCATAGTGATGCCTAACATGAAAACTTTTTATAAAAAAAAATAAATATATTTTACCAATAATGGTCTAAAACAAATATACAAATTTAACCGTTTACAAATAATTTCTTTAATTAAAACTTGATTCTCGATTGTATGATAGTATATTAATTATATATTAAATATCTTATAAATAATAAATTGAAAAAAATAATAATAACTTAGCCATATCAATTAACAATCTACTCAATTAACAATGTAGAGCAATTAATTGCGTTTTAACTTTTTTATACACTTTTTTTAAAATTCATAGAGCAATTAGAACTAATGATTTTTTTATAAACTTATAGAGTAATTAGAACTAATGATAGGGAAGTTCTAACCAAGGGAAGAATATGAAAAAGTAGTTAAAAATGAAAAATTATAATATTATATAAGATCATATTTATCATTTATAATTGTTTCACAAGTTGAAACATATATATCTTTTATGTTTACTTTGAATAAGTTGTCATTAAATAACAAGGGATGCAGTCAATCACTTGATTAGAAGAAAAAACAACACTTAAATGAATGAAACTTTCTTGAAATTTAGTCTGAACAAAATGATAATCGATTTCAATATGTTTCATCCATTCGTGAAACATGAGATTCTTTATTATATAGACTAAAAAAACCATTAATGGTGATTGACAAATTAATAACTAAATGACTAAAATTCGTCACTATTTTAATTAGTGACTGATTTAGTGAATAATAAAAATTAGTTACAATGTCTTGGTTACTAATGTATAGTGACTGATTTAGTGATCGAAAACTACGTATATGGCAATTTGTTGTACATGAGTCCGAAAATTTTATAATTTATCTAATACCTAATAAAGTCTTTAATGACACTTAATAATAAATTTAATATATAAGTATAAATTGAATATGTTATTAATGTATTTTGTGATAGTTTTTAAAAATATTTATTGCTATAAGTTCTTTGACCATTATTTGAAAGATAGTAACACAACTAGACTATAATATTGTTTTATATAGTCGTTTTATTATGTTAGAAACATTGTAACTGTACAAACTGAATGTCTTGTATTCAATACTTCTTAAATAATATTCTTAAAAATAATGTTGCATATTAATATTTTTGAACAAATTTCAGAACATGTCGGATTTCAAAACCACATTCAGAATAGAGTTATGGAGACTATGAGTATTACAATTAATAAAGTTAACTTTCACACAAACGGTTAATAATATTTTAATTATTTTTTAGTTATATCACATTATTTTAAAGATTTTTATGATTTTAATTGTAATATAATATAAAAATATTTAAAATTGTTAAAATTAAATTTTTTAAATTTAAATTGTTTCTTTTATTTATATTAGAAAAAAAAACATTTTAAATATTTATTATATTTAAATTACTATTTATCCAAAAAAAAATTAATGCATGGATTCCATCATCTTCTAACATTACATCACTCTTTTTTCAAAACACAAATTTTGAGGTCAACAAAATGATGAAAAAGAAAAAAAATGGAATATATATATATATATATATATATATATATATATATATATACTTGAATTTATATCGTTCTACAATTTCTAAACATTTTAAGTAAATCTTAAATTTTTAAAAAGATAGTAACTTAATTTATTCAGTTAATTTGACAAAAATGTTATTAATAAAATGATGTGAAACACAATAACATATACTTTAAAAATCTAACTTTATCCGTAACATTTTTGTCAATTTAAAGCAAAAGATTAAATTGATTTGTAAAGTAAAGTTTAATTTTGTTTAACACCATATTTTACCAAAAATGTTTTAAAACAAATATACAAATTTAACCGTTTTCAAATAATTTATTTAATTAAAACTTGATTCTCGGTTGTATGATAATATATTGATTATATATTAAATATCTCATAAATAATAAATCGAAAAGAAAATAATAACTTAGTCATAATAATTAACAATGTAGACTCTCTTAACTTTTTTCTACACTTTAAAAAAAAATCATAGCAATTAAAACTAATGATATTTTTTTAAAAATTCATAGAGCAATTAGAACTAATGATAGAGAGGTTATAACTAATAAAAGAGCCTCAAATAGTAGTTAAAATTGAAATAATATAATATTATATAAGATCAGATTTATCATTTAATATTGTCCCACAAGTTGAAACATATATATCTTTGTTATACAAACTAAAAAGCCATAAATAGTGATCGAAAAGTCAATAATTAAATTACTAAAATTCGTCACTATTTTAATTAGTGACTGATTTAGTGAATAATCAAAATTAGTTACAATGTCTTGGTTACTAATGTATAGTGACTGATTTAGTGATCGAAAACTACGTATATGACAATTTGTTGTACATGAGTCCGAAAATTTTATAATTTATCTAATACCTATTAAAGTCTTTAATGACACTTAATAATAAATTTAATATATAAGTATAAATTGAATATGTTATTAATGTATTTTGTGATAGTTTTTAAAAATATTTATTGCTATAAGTTCTTTGACCATTATTTGAAAGATAGTAACACAACTAGACTATAATATTGTTTTATATAGTCGTTTTATTATGTTAGAAACATTGTAACTGTACAAACTGAATGTCTTGTATTCAATACTTCTTAAATAATATTCTTAGAAATAATGTTGCATATTAATATTTTTGAACAAATTTCAAAACATGTCGGATTTCAAAACCACATTCAGAATAGAGTTATGGAGACTATGAATATTACAATTAATAAAGTTAACTTTCACACAAACGGTTAATAATATTTTAATTATTTTTTAGTTATATCACATTATTTTAAAGATTTTTATGATTTTAATTGGAATATAATATAAAAATATTTAAAATTGTAAAATTAAATTTTTTAAATTTAAATTGTTTCTTTTATTTATATTAGAAAAAAAACATTTTAAATATTTATTATATTTAAATTACTATTTATCGAAAAAAAAAAAATTAATGCATGAATTCCATCATCTTTTAACATTACATCACTCTTTTTTCAAAACACAAATTTTGAGGTCAACAAAATGATGAAAAAGAAAAAAAAAGTGGAATATATATATATATATATATATATATATATATATATATATATACTTGAATTTATATCGTTCTACAATTTCTAAACATTTTAAGTAAATCTTAAATTTTTAAAAAGATAGTAACTTAATTTATTCGGTTAATTTGACAAAAATGTTTTTAATAAAATGATGTGAAACACAATAACATATACTTTAAAAATCTAACTTTAACCGTAACATTTTTGTCAATTTAAAGCAAAAGATTAAATTGATTTGTAAAGTAAAGTTTAATTTTGTTTAAGACCATATTTTACCAAAAATGTTTTAAAACAAATATATAAATTTAACCGTTTTCAAATAATTTATTTAATTAAAACTTGATTCTCGGTTGTATGATAGTATATTGATTATATATTAAATATCTCATAAATAATAAATTGAAAAAAAAATAATAACTTAGTCATAACAATTAACAATGTAGACTCTCTTAACTTTTTTCTACACTTTAAAAAAAAATCATAGCAATTAAAACTAATGATATTTTTTTAAAAATTCATAGAGCAATTAGAGCTAATGATAGAGAGGTTATAACTAATAAAAGAGCCTCAAATAGTAGTTAAAATTGAAATAATATAATATTATATAAGATCAGATTTATCATTTAATATTGTCCCACAAGTTGAAACATATATATCTTTGTTATACAAACTAAAAAGCCATAAATAGTGATCGAAAAGTCAATAATTAAATTACTAAAATTCGTCACTATTTTAATTAGTGACTGATTTAGTGAATAATCAAAATTAGTTACAATGTCTTGGTTACTAATGTATAGTGACTGATTTAGTGATCGAAAACTACGTATATGGCAATTTGTTGTACATGAGTCCGAAAATTTTATAATTTATCTAATACCTATTAAAGTCTTTAATGACACTTAATAATAAATTTAATATATAAGTATAAATTGAATATGTTATTAATGTATTTTGTGATAGTTTTTAAAAATATTTATTGCTATAAGTTCTTTGACCATTATTTGAAAGATAGTAACACAACTAGACTATAATATTGTTTTATATAGTCGTTTTATTATGTTAGAAACATTGTAACTGTACAAACTGAATGTCTTGTATTCAATACTTCTTAAATAATATTCTTAGAAATAATGTTGCATATTAATATTTTTGAACAAATTTCAGAACATGTCGGATTTCAAAACCACATTCAGAATATAGTTATGGAGACTATGAATATTACAATTAATAAAGTTAACTTTCACACAAACGGTTAATAATATTTTAATTATTTTTTAGTTATATCACATTATTTTAAAGATTTTTATGATTTTAATTGTAATATAATATAAAAATATTTAAAATTGTTAAAATTAAATTTTTTAAATTTAAATTGTTTCTTTTATTTATATTAGAAAAAAAACATTTTAAATATTTATTATATTTAAATTACTATTTATCCAAAAAAAATAATTAATGCATGGATTCCATCATCTTTTAACATTACATCACTCTTTTTTTCAAAACACAAATTTTGAGGTCAACAAAATGATGAAAAAGAAAAAAAAAATGGAATATATATATATATATATATATATATATATACTTGAATTTATATCGTTCTACAATTTCTAAACATTTTAAGTAAATCTTAAATTTTTAAAAAGATAGTAACTTAATTTATTCGGTTAATTTGACAAAAATGTTATGAACAAAATGATGTGAAACACAATAACATATACTTTAAAAATCTAACTTTATCCGTAACATTTTTTTCAATTTAAAGCAAAAGATTAAATTGATTTGTAAAATAAAGTTTAATTTTGTTTAAGACCATATTTTACCAAAAATGTTTTAAAACAAATATACAAATTTAACCGTTTTCAAATAATTTATTTAATTAAAACTTGATTCTCGGTTGTATGATAGTATATTGATTATATATTAAATATCTCATAAATTATAAATTGAAAAGAAAATAATAACTTAGTCATAACAATTAACAATGTAGGCTCTCTTTTAACTTTTTTCTACACTTTAAAAAAAAATCATAGCAATTAAAACTAATGATATTTTTTTAAAAATTCATAGAGCAATTAGAACTAATGATAGAGAGGTTATAACTAATAAAAGAGCCTCAAATAGTAGTTAAAATTGAAATAATATAATATTATATAAGATCAGATTTATCATTTAATATTGTCCCACAAGTTGAAACATATATATCTTTGTTATACAAACTAAAAAGCCATAAATAGTGATCGAAAAGTCAATAATTAAATTACTAAAATCTGTCACTATTTTAATTATTGACTGATTTATTGATCAATCAAAATTAGTTACTAATGTCTTGGTTACTAATATATAGTGACAGATTTAGTGACTGAAAATTGTCTATATGGCAATTTGTTGTACATAAGACATAAAATTTTATAATTTATCTAATATCTAATAAAGTCTTTAATGATACTTAATAATATATTTAATATTTAAGTATAAATTGAATATGCTATTAATGTATTTTGTGATAGTTTTTAAAAATATTTATTGCTATAAGTTACCATTATTTGAAAGATAGTAACACATAACTAGACTATAATATTATTTTATATAGTCGTTTTATTATGTTAGAAACAATGTAACTGGACAAACTGAATGTCTTGTATTCAATACTTCTTAAATAATATTCTTAGGGATAATGTTTCATATTAATATTTTTGGACCAATTACCGAACATGCAGGGTTTCAAAACCCCATTCAGAGGAGAGTTATGAAGACTATGAATTTATAATTAATTATGTTGACTTTTACACAAATGGCTAATAATATAATTGAAAAATATTTAAAATATTTAAAATTAAAGACTTTGTATTAAAATTGTTTCTTTTAATTATATTATAAATAAAATATGTAAAATAGTTATTATATTTAAATTACTATTTATCCAAAATATTTAAAGCATGAGATTCCATCATCTTCTAACATTACATCACTCTTTTTTCAAAACACAAATTTTGAGGTCAACAAAATGATTGAAAAGAAAAAAAAAATGAAATATATATATATACTTGAATTTAATATTGTTCTAAGTAAATATTAATTTTTTAAAGAGATAGTAACTTAATTTATTCGGTCAAATTTTCAAAAATGTTATTAATAAAATGATCAAACACAATAACATATACTTTAAAATCTAACTTTTTAAATAACATTGTTGTCAATTGAAAGCAAAGATTAAATTGATTTGTAAAGTAAAGTTTAATTTTGTCTAAAAAAATATTTTACGAAAAATGTTCTAAAACAAATATACAAATTTAACCGTTTACAAATAATTTCTTTAATTAAAACTTCATTCTCAGTTGTATGATAGTATATTAATTATATATTGAATATCTCATAAATAATAAATTGAAAAGAAAATAATAACTTAGTCATAACAATTAGTAATGTAGGTTGTGTTTTAACTTATTTTATACATTTTTTTGAAATTTCATATAGCAATTATCGCTAATGATAATTTTTTATATTCATAGAGAAATTAGAACTAATGCTAGAGAGTTTATAACTAATAAAAGAATCGCACAGAGTAGTTAAAATTGAAAAACTATAATATTATATAAGATTAGATTTATCATTTAATATCTCATAAGTTAAAACATGTATATCTTTCAAGTTCAGTTTGGATGTGTTGTTATGTAATAATCAAATGCAGATGTTTGGTTAACATATCAATCACTTTATTAGAAGAAGAAACAAGAATTAAATGAATGAAACTTTCTTGAAGTTTAGTATGAACAAAATGATAATCGATTTTAATATGTTTTATCCTTTAGTGAAACGTGAGATTCTTTGTTATACAAACTAAAAAAATCATAAATAGTGATCGATAAATCAGTCACTAAATGACTAAAAGCCGTCACTATTTTAATTAGTGACTCATTTAGTGATCAATCAAAATTAGTTACTAATGTCTTGGTTACTAATGTATAATGACTGATTTAGTGACTGAAAATTGTGTATATGGTAATTTGTTGTACATGAGACAAAAAATATTATAATTTATCTAATATCTAATAAAGTCTTTTATGATACTTAATAATAAATTTAATATATAAGTGTAAATTGAATATGCTATTAATGTATTTTGTGGTAGTTTTTAATACTACAAGTTCTTTGATCATTATTTGAAAGATATTAACAAATAACTAAACTACAGTATTATTTTATATAGTTGTTTTATTTTCTTAGAAACAATGTAGTTGTACAAACTGAATGTCTTGTATTCAATATTCCTTAAATAATATTCTTAAGGATAATGTTGCATATTAATATTTTTGGACCAATTACAGAACATGCAGAGTTTCAAAACCACATTCAGAGGAGAGTTATGGAGACTATAAATATTAAGATTAATTAAGTTGACTTTCACAAAAACAGTTGATAATATTTTAATTATTTTTTAGGTATATCACATTATTTTAAAGATTTTTATGATTTTAAATGTAATATAATTGAAAAGCTCAAAATTTAATTAATATTTTATTTTATTGATTCTTAAAAAAATATTGCTAACATAAAAGATTATTCTTTTACTTTTTTATTCATTTTTTTTTCATTTTAACATATTTAAATAAATTCTTATAGGATTTAATTCTTAAATTTATTATTCAAATTTTTAAATTTTAATCCAAATTTGAAATTTACAATCTTATATATAATTATAATTTATAATTCAATAATTTTATTATAAAGTAAATTTTATTTTGTGTAAGTTTTTTTATCTCATATTATTTATAAGATAATTTAAAGAGTTTTATTTCAATAAAAAAGTTTTAAATTTTTAAATTTATATATTTCATTTATATTTCAATATAAATATAATTTCTTAACATAATTTTATTATTTCCATAATTCATTTTTTAAAATTCAGATCTTTTAACTTTTAAAAATCTTCAATGAGATCAATATTTATAACCTAAAACCACGATTATAATTTTGCATTGAAAATGTCTTTTACAATTTAAATAGTTAATTATTATTGATATGATACATAATATTAATTTTTTTCTATTTTTTTAATTATAATTATATATATATATATATTAAAAACACACTCAACAGTTTAATTGATTATATAATATCTCTTGGATAAATTAAAATAGTTATCAATAAATTACTTTTTTATAATAATTAGTAATTGAAATTTGATTTTTAAGTGTTAATTTTTATAATAAAATTGTATATTTATATCTATTAAATAATAAGATATAAACAAATTAATTTTATAAACTATCTTATTTTTAATTTTAAAAAAAGTGACCCAACATGTCAGTCTACCTCGTCTCATCTCTGATTTATTGGTTTGGCAGGTAACAAATTAAAAATAAATAAATTCGGCTTACCAAATTGAGATCAATTCTCATACTAATCCTCCAAGCCCCGACTATTTTTATTTTTATGCCTAATTACTTTTATTATTAAAAAAATTATTAAATAGTAACTAAATATACAAATAAAAATAATAAGTCACTATATTCATTAAATCATATATTATTTTAAAAATTAAAAAATTATTAATATTTAGAGTTATTTTTATTATTAATAAAAATTTATAAAATAATTGAAAATTTGTTTCTAAATTAACTACTGCTAATATTTTAGATTTTAAATAAGTTTCCAAAATATTGATAAAGACTAATTTAAAATATAAAATAGTTAGTAGTTAAAATATTGATATTTAAGAGTTAGATATCAATTTAGAAACTATTTTATAAATTTTTATTAATAATAAAAATTATTTTAGATATTAATAATTTTTTTAGTTTATAAAATGGTCTCAAATTTAGACAAATTATTTGTGTTTATAAAATTAGTTTTTATTTAATTATTTTCTTGTTGCGTATATTATATAAATAATTTATTATTTACAAAATATTAATATAATTCACTTATAATACAATAAAAAAAATATTAGTACAAACTCATTAATTATGTTAGTTTTGTTTAAACTTTATTAAGATAAATAAGTGAGTGTTTGGTCTTTGAAAATTACCACAATTGTTTGTAAAAAAAAATAATGTTAACTTGTTTTCTTCATTTTGTAAATTTAAAATTCTTAATGACTTATCTTCAAAATTAACTGTATATTAAAGTTAATCTTCTTTCTTAATAAATACTGATGATAATTATTAAAGACAAAACACTCAATTATCTTCATCATTAATGAAGTTTCGCAAAATCCAACGAAATTAAAGTCTTTATATTAATTTTTTTATTATATTAGGAATAAAATATTTAAAATACTTATTATATTTAAATTACTATTTATCCAAAATATTTAATGCATGGGATTTCATCATCTTCTAACATAACATTCCTTTGTTTTCAAAGCACAAATTTTGATGTGAATGAGATGATTAAAAAGAAAAAAAAATGAAAAAGATTATATATATATATATATATATATATATTTTTTGAATTTAATATGTTCTACCATTTCTAAACATTTTAATTAATCTTATTTTTTTAAAGAGATAGTAACTTAATTTATTCGGTCAATTGGACAAATGCTATTAATAAAATTATGTGAAACATAATAACATACTTTCAACATCTAACTTTCTCAATAACATTTTTATCAATTTAAAGCAAAAGATTAAGTTGATTTGTAAAGTAAAAACTATTTTTTTAAAATATTTTAGCAAAAACACTAAAAAAAATTATTATAAAAAATTAATTTTAGAAATCAAAATAATTAATTATTATATTGACTAAATTAGATATCATTTTATAAATAAAAAAATTATTGGTATATAAAGATTGAGTTAAAATACAAAGTAGTTAGTAATTAAATTCTTGATAGCTAATTTAGATACAATTTAGAAACTATTTTATAAATTTTTGCTAACAATAGAAACCACTTTACATACCAATAATTTTGTAGTCTCCAAAATAATATGCAATTTAGTCAATATAGTGACCAATTATTATTTTTTCTCTAGATTTGATTCACATTTAATGATTTTCTTATAGTGAAATGTTCTAAAACAAATATACAAATTTAACCATTTACAACAAATTTCTTTAATTAAATCTTGATTCTAAGTTTTATGATAGTATATTAATAATATTTAAATTTATATTTACTACTATATTAAATATCTCATAAATAATAAATAGTAAACAAAATACTAACTTAGCCATAACAATTAATAATGTAGGTTGTGTTATAACTTTTTTTTTAACTTAGCCATAACATATCAGCCACTTGATTGATTCAAAGAAGAAACATGAATTAAATGAATGAGATATTCTTGAAGTTTAGTCCAAACGAAATGATAATCGATTTCAATGTGCTTCGTCATCTCAAGAAACAAGAGATTATTTGTTATGCATATACTAGATTTATTGTATCAATAAACAACAAAAGATTTAGAAATATTCGTATGCAAATCATGACATAAATATTGTAACCACTAAAGTTCACAAACACGTTAAGCTAATGCTCTGTATTCTGCCTCTAAAGAAGATCTGAACACTGTAGACTACTCTTTAGACTTCCATGAAATTAAAGAGTTTCCCATAAACACACAATAACCAATGATAGACCTTCTAAAACAAATGCAAGTTTCCCAATACGAATAAGAAAAAGCTTTGTTAGCAATTTGATTCACTACTAGAAAATCATTAAATATAAACAAATTTTAGAGATAAAAAATAATTAGTTACTATATTGACTAACTTATATACTATTTTAGAGACTAAAAGAATGACTGGTATCTAAATTAGCTTCTATTATTGATAAGTAGTTTCTAAATTGGTATCTAATTAGCTACAAAGGTTTTAGCTACACACTTTAGAATTTAAATAATTGGTTGCTAATTAGATACCAATATAAAAACTATTTATCAATAAGAAACTAATTTAGATACAAATAATTTTTTAGTCTCTAAAATATTATCTAATGTAGTCAATGTAGCAACTAATTATTTATTATACACACTAAAAAAACCATATATAGTCATCGAAAAATCAGTCACTAAATGACTAATATCCGACACTATTTTAATTAGTGATGGATTTAGGGACCAATCAAAATCGGTTACTAATGCTTAGTGACTGACTTAGAGATCGTAAAGTTGCGTATATGCCAATTTATTTTGCATGTGACCAAAAATTTTATAATTTATCTAATAAAGTCTTTAATGACACTTAATAATAAACTTAATATGTAAGTATAAATTGAATATGCTATTAATGTATTTTGTAATATCTTTTAAAAACATTTATTACTACAAATTCTTTGACCATTATTTGAAACATAGTAATAAATAACTAGACTAAAATATTATTTTATATAGTCGTTTTATGTCAGAAATAGTGTAATTGTACAAATTGAATGTTTTGTATTCAATATTCCTTAAATAAAAATTATAGAGAATATGCAAAGTTTCAAAATGGTTTAGGGTTCAAGGTTTCAATGTGTTTCATCTTTTCGTGAAACGTAAGATTATTTGTTATACACACTAAAAAACTATAAATAGAGATCGAAAAATCAGTCACTAAATGACTAAAATTCGTCACTAATTTAATTAGTGATGGATTTAGGGACATATCAAAATCGATTACTAATGTCGTGGTTACTAATGCATAATGACTAACTTAATGACCGAAAATTACGTATATGGCAATTTCTTGTGCATGTGACCTAAAATTTTATAATATATCTAATAAAGTCTTTAATGACACTTAACCATAAATTTAATATATAAGTATAAATTGAATATGCTATTACTGTATTTTGTGATAGCTTTTAAGAATATTTATTGGTACAAGTTGTTTGACCATTCTTTGAAAGATAACAATAAATAACTAGACTAAAATATTATTTTATATAATCGTTTTATTGTGTTAGAAACAGTGCAATTGTACAAACTTAATATCTTCAATACTCATTAAATAATATTCCTAGGATTAATGTTACATACTAATATTTTTGGACCAATGACAGAACATGCAGCGTTTCAAAATGGATTACGGTTTAGGGTTTCAATGTGTTTTTTCCTTTCGCGAAACGTGATATTCTTTGTTATACACACTAAAAAAAACCATAGATAGTGATAAAAAACCCAGTCACTAAATTATTAAATATCGTCACTATTTTAATTAGTGATGAATTTAGGGACCAATCAAAATCGATTATTAATTTCTTGGTTACTAATGCATAGTGTATAACTTGGAGATTGAAAATTACGTATATTGCATTTTATTGTGCATGTGACCGAAAATTTTATAATTTATCTAATAAAGTTTTTAATGACACTTAATGATAAATTTAATATATAAATATAATTTGAATGTGCTATTACGGTATTTTTTTATAGCTTTTAAAAATATTTATTGCTACAAGTTTTTTTACCATTATTTGAAAGATAGTAACAAATAATTACACTGAAATATTATTTTATATAGTCATTTTTTTAATTTAGAAACAGTGTAACTGTACAAACTGAATGTCTTGTATTCAATATTCTTTAAATAATATTCCTTGAGATAATGTTGCATATTAATATTTTTGGATCAATGATAGAACATGTAGGGTTTCAAAGTAGTTTAGGATTTAGGGTTTCAATGTGTTTCTTCTTTTTATGAAACGTAAGATACTTTGTTATACACATTAAAAAAACCATATATAGTCATCGAAAAACCAGTCACTAAATGACTAATATTTGACACTATTTTAATTAGTAATGGATTTAGGGACCAATCAAAATCAGTTACTAATGTCTTGGTTACTAATGCATAGTGACTGACTTCGAGACCAAAAATTACGTATATGGCAATTTATTGTGCATGTGACCGAAAATTTTATAATTTATTTAATAAAGTCTTTATTGACACTTGATAATAAATTTAATATATTAGTATAAATTGAATATGGTATTAATGTATTTTGTGGTAGCTTTTAAAAATATTTATTGCTACAAGTTCTTTCACCATTATTTGAAAGATAGTAAAAAATAACTAGACTAAAATATTATTTTATATAGTCGTTTTATTATATTAGAAACAATATAACTATACAAATTGAATGTCTTTTATTCAATACTCCTTAAATAATATTCCTAGGGATAATGTTGCATATTAATATTTTTGGACCAATGACAGAACATGCAGGGATCCAAAATGGTTTAAGGTTTAAGGTTTCAATGTGTTTTGTCCTTTCTTGGAACGTGAGATTCTTTGTTATACACACTAAAAAAACCATAAATAGTGATCGAAAATTTTGTCACTAAATTACTAAATGTCGTCACTATTTACATTGGTGATGTATTTAGTGACCAATAGAAATCGGTTACTAATGGTTTAGTTACTAATGCATAGTGACTGACTTAGAGAGCGAAAATTGCGTATATGACAATTTATTGTGCATGTGATCGAAAATTTTATAATTTATCTAATAAAGTCTTTAATGACACTTAATAATAAATTTAATATATAGTTATAAATTAAATATGTTATTAATGTATTTTGTGATAGCTTTTAATGATATTTATTGCTACAAGTTCTTTTACCATTATTTGAAAGATAGTAACAAATAAATAGACTAAAATATTATTTTATATAGTCATTTTGTTATGTTAGAAACAATTTAACTATACAAACTGAATGTCTTTTATTTAATACTCCTTAAATAATATTTCCTAGTGATATTGTTGCATATTAATATTTTTGGACCAATGACAGAACATCCAGGGATTCAAAATTGATTAGGGTTTCAATGTGTTTCGTTCTTTCGTGAAACGATAGATTCTTTGTTAAAAACAATAAAAAACCATAACTAGTGATAAAAAACCCAGTCACTAAATGACTAAAATCCATCACTATTTTGATTAGTGATGGATTTAGGGACCAATCAAAATCGATTACTAATGTCTTGGTGACTAGTGCATAGTGACTGACTTAGAGACCGAAAATTGCGTATATGACAATTTATTGTGCATGTGACTGAAAATTTAATAATTTATCTAATAAAGTCTTTAATGAAACTTTATAACAAATTTAATATATAAGTATAAATTGAATATGCCATTAATGTATTTTGTGATAGCTTTTAAAAATATTTATTGCTACAAGTTCTGTAACCATTATTAGATAGATAATAACAAATAACTAGACTAAAGTATTATTTTACATAGTCGTTTAATTATGCTAGAAACAATGTAATTTTTCAAACTGAATATCTTGTATTCAATATTCCTTAAATAATATTTCTAGGGATAATGTTGCATATTAATATTTTTGGACCAATGACAGAATATGCAGGGTTTCAAAATGGTTTAGGGTTTCAATGTGTTTTGTCATTTCATGAAATTTGAGATTATTTGCTAAAAACAATAAAAAACCATAAATAGTGATAAAAAAAATCAGTCACTAAATGACTAAAATTCGTCACTATTTTGATTAGTGATGGATTTAGGGACCAATCTAAATCGATTACTAATGTCTTGGTGACTAATGCATAGTGACTGACTTCGAGACCGAAATTTACGTATATGGTAATTTATTGTGCATGTGACTGAAAACTTTACAAGTTTTCTAATAAAGTCTTTAATGACACTTAATAATAAATTTAATATATAAGTATAAATTGAATATGTTATTAATGTATTTTGTGATAGCTTTTAAAAATATTTATTGTTACAAGTTTTTTGACCATTATTTGAAAGATAACAACAATAATTAGACTAAAATATTATTTCATATAGTCGTTTTATTATGTTAGAAACAGTGTAATTGTACAAACTCTGGATGTTTTTCATTCAATACTCCTTAAAAATTATTCCTTGGGATAATGTTTCATATTAATATTTTTGGATCAATGATAGAACATGCGGGGTTTAAAAATGGTTTAGGGTTTCAATGTGTTTCTTCCTTAAGTGAGACGTTAGATTTTTTGTTATAAACACTAAAAAACCATAAATAGTGATAAAAAAATCAGTCACTAAATGACTAAAATCCGTTACTATTTTAATTAGTGATGGATTTAGGGACCAATTAAAATCGGGTACTAATGCTTTGGTTGCTAATGCATAGTGACTGACTTAGTGATCGAAAATTACGTATATGTCAATTTATTGTGCATGTGACCGAAAATTTTATAATTTATCCAATAAAGTCTTTAATGATTGTTAATAAGAAATTTAATATATAAGTATAAATTGAATATGTTATTAATGTATTTTGTGATAGTTTTTAAAAATACTTTTTGCTACAAGTTATTTGACCCTTATTTGAAAGATAGTAACAAATAACTAGGCTAAAATATTATTTTATATAGTCGTTTTATGTTAGAAACAATGTATGTGTACAAATTGAATGTCTTCTATTCAATACTCCTTAAATAAATTTTTTAAGGATAATGTTGCATATTAATATTTTTGGACCAATGACAGAACATGCAGGGTTTCAAAATGGTTTAGGGTTTCAATGTGTTTCTTTCTTAAGTGAAACGTTAGATTCTTTGTTATAAACACTAAACAACCATAAATAGTGATAAAAAATCAGTCACTAAATGAATAAAATTCATTACTATTTTAATTAGTGATGGATTTAGGGACCAGTTAAAATCGGGTACTAATGCTTTGGTTACTAATGCATAGTGACTGACTTAGTGATCGAAAATTACGTATATGTCAATTTATTTTGCATGTGACCGAAAATTTTATAATTTATCCAATAGAGTCTTTAATGATACTTAATAATAAATTTAATATATAAGTATAAATTGAATATGTTATTAATGTATTTTGTGATAGTTTTTAAAAATACCTTTTGCTAAAAGTTATTTGACCATTATTGAAAGATAGTAACAAATAACTAGACTAAAATATTATTTTATATAGTCGTTTTAAGTTAGAAACAATGTATCTGTACAAACTGAATGTCTTCTATTCAATACTCCTTAAATAAAATTTCTAGGGATAATGTTGCATATTAATATTTATAGACCAATGACAGAACATGCAGGGTTTCAAAATGGTTTTAAGTTTCAATGTGTTTTGTCGTTTCGTGAAATGTGGGATTATTTGTTATTCATACTAAAAAAACCATAAATAGTGATCGCAAAAGCAGTCTCTAAATGACTAATATCTGTCACTATTTTAATCTGTGATCGAGTTAGGGACATATCAAAATTGGTTACTAATGTCTTGGTGACTAATGCATAATGACTGACTTCGATACCGAAAATTGCGTATATGATAATTTATTGTGCATGTGACTGAAAACTTTATAATTTATCTAATAAAGTCTTTAATGTCACTTAATAATAAATTTAATATATAAGTATAAATTGAATATGTTATTAATGTATTTTGTGATAGCTTTTAAAAATATTTATTGTTACAAGTTCTTTGACCATTATTTGAAAGATAACAACAATAAGTAAACTAAAATATTATTTCATATAGTCATTTTATTAGGTTAGAAACAGTTTAGTTGTACAAACTGATTGTTTTTTATTCAATACTCCTTAAAAATTATTCTTAGGGATAATGTTGCATATTAATATTTTTGGACCAATGATAGAACATGCGGGGTTTCAAAATGGTTTAGGGTTTCAATGTGTTTCGTTGTTTCGTGAAACGATAGATTCTTTGTTAAAAACAATAAAAAATCATAAATAGTGATAAAAAAAATCAATCACTAAATAACTAAAATCCGTCACTATTTTAATTAGTAATGAATTTAAGGGTCAATCAAAATCGATTACTAATGTCTTTGTGACTAATGCATAGTGACTGACTTAGAGATCGAAAATTACGTATATGACAATTTATTGTGCATGTAGCTGAAAATTTAATAATTTATCTAATAAAGTCTTTAATGACACTTAATAATGAATTTAATATATAAGTATAAATTGAATATGCTATTAATGTATTTTGTGATAGCATTTAAAAATATTTATTGCTTCAAGTTCTGTAACCATTATTTGAAAGATAATAAAAAATAACTAGACTAAAATATTATTTTACATAGACGTTCTATCATGCTAGAAACAATGTAACTTTTCAAACTGAATATCTTGTATTCAATATTTCTTAAATAATATTTTTAGGAATAATGTTGCATATTATTATTTTTGGACCAATGATAGAACATGCAGGGTTTCAAAACCACATTCAGATAAGAGTTACAAAAAAATATGAATATTAAGATTAATTAAGTTGACTTTCACACAAACGGCCTGATAATATATTTATTATTTTTTAGTCCTATCACATTATTTTAAAGGTTTTTATGATGTTAACGGTAATATAATTGAAAACTCAATTTTTAATTTTAATATTTTATTTTATTGTTTTTTAAATATTATCAAAATAAAAGATTATTCTTTTATTTTTTATTCATATTCTTATTTATATCTTAATTATTTTTTTCATTTTAACATATTTAAATAGGAAAGTATTATAGGATTTACTTCTTAAATTATTATTCAAGTTTTTAATTTTTAATCCAAATTTTAAATTTATAATCTTATATATAATTAAAATTTCTAATTCAATAATTTTATTATAAAGTAAATTTTATTTTGTTTAAGTTTCTTTATCTCATCTTATTTACAAGATAACTTAAAGAGTTTTATTTCAATAAAAACGTTTAAAATTCTAATTTTTATATATTTCATTTATATAAATGAAATATATACAAATTAAAATTTTAAATTTTTTTTATTGAAATTAAATATTTCAATATAAATGTAATTTCTTAAAATAATTTTATTATTTTTATGATTATTTTTTTTTAAAATTCAGATCTTTTAACTCTTAAAAATCATCTGAGATCAATTATTACCTAAAACGACGATTATAATTTTGCATTGAAAATGTCTTTTACAATTTAAATAGTTAATTATTATTGATATGATACATAAAATTAGTTTTTATCTAATTTTTTTAAAATTTTAATTTTAATATATATATATATATATATATATATTAAAAAAACACTTAACAATTTAATTAATTATTTAATATGTCTAATTGGATAAATTAAAATATCACATTTACATCTTAAATTAATTTCTTATAATATCTATTAAATAATATCATATAAACAAATTTATTTTATTAACTACCTTATTTTTAGTTTTAAAAGAAATGACCCAACATGTGAGTCCACCTCGTCGTCTCTGTTTTATTGGTTTGTCAGGTAAGACATAATAGACCACAACAAACTAACAAATTAAAAAAAATCAATTCGGCTTACCAAATTGAGACCGATTCTCATACTAATCCTCCTAATCTGACTATTTATTTTTATGCCTAATTATTTTTATTATTAAAAAATCATTAAATAATAATTAAATTTAAAAATAAAAAATAATCAATCCTTATATTTATTAAATTATATATTATTTTAGATATAAAAAATATTAATGTTTAGAGTGATTTGTATTATTAATAAAAATTTATAAAATAATTTCAATATCAATATTAGCTATTAAAGTTTTAACTACTAATATTTTAGATTTTAAATTAGTTTTTAAAACACTAATAAAAATTAAATTAAAATATAAAATAGTTAGTAGTTAAAATATTGATGTCTAATGATTAAATACTAATTTAAAAACTATTTTATAAATTTTTATTAATAATAAAAATTATTTTAATATTCTTAATTCTTTTAATTTATAAAATAGTCTTTAATTTAGTTAAATAGTAACAAATTATTTTGATCACTAAAATTATTTTTTATTTAATTATTTTTTTTACATATATTACGTAAATAGTTTATTAAGTACAAGAAGTATTAATATAATTCACCTTTAATACAATAAAAAAATATTAGTACAAACTTTTTAACTACGTTAGTTTTGTTTCAACTTTATTAAGATAAATAAGGTGTATTTGGTCTATGAAAATTACCACAAGTGTTGGTAAACAAAATAGTGTTAACTTTTTTTATAAAAAACTTTTATGTTAAGAATCACTAAGTTACTTGACAGATAGACTGATACTAAAATAACAACAATCATCTGAAAAAAATATTATTAAAAGAAAGAAAAAATAAAATAAAATACAAAAATTGGATATCCAAATGTTAACTTGTTTTTTCTTTTTGTAATTTAAAATTCTTAATGACTTATCTTCAAAATTAACTGTATATTAAAGTTAATTTTCTTTCTTAATAAATACTGATGATAATTATTAAAGACAAAACACTCAATTATCTTAATCTTTAATGGAGTTTCACAAAATCCAACGAAATTAAAGTCTTTATATTAATTTTTTTTATTGTATTAGGAATAAAATATTTAAAATACTTATTATATTTAATTACTATTTATCCAAAATATTTAATGCATGGGATTTCATCATCTTCTAACATAGCACAAATTTTGATCTGAATAAGATGATTAAAAAGATAAAAATGGAAAAGATTTATATATATATATATATCTGAATTTAAAATCGTTCTACAATTTCTAAACATTTTAATTAAATCTTAATTTTTTAAAGAGATAGTAACTTAGTTTATTCGGTCAAATTTGACAAAAATGTTATAATAAAATTATGTGAAACATAATAACACTTTCAACATCTAACTTTCTCAATAACATTTTTATCAATTTAAAGCAAAAGATTAAATTGATTTGTAAAGTAAAAATTAAGTTTGTTTTAAAAAATATTTTAACAAAAACACTACAAAAAAATTTATTAATAAAAAATAATTTTAATAATTAAAATAATTAGTCATTACATTAACTAAATTAGATATCATTTTATAAATTAGAAATTATTGGTATCTAAAGATTGAATTAAAATATAAAGTAGTTTGTAATTAAACCCTTGGTAGCTAATTTAGATATCAATTTAGAAACTAGTTTATAAATTTTTGTTAATAATAGAAACCCCTTTAGATACCAATAACTCTAAAATAATATCTAATTTACTCAATATAATGACTAATTATTATTTTTTCTCTAGATTTGGTCTATATTTAACGATTTTCTTGTAGTGAAATGTTCTAAAACAAATATACAAATTCAACCATTTACAAATAATTTCTTTAATTAAATCTTGATTCTAAGTTTTATAATGGTATATTAATAATATTTAAATTTATATTTACTACTATATTAAATATCTCATAAATAATATATAGAAAACCTATAGTTTTTGTTAACATATGAGTTTTGGTCTAATCCCCGTATTTTTGTATTTTCTTTCTTTTTTACTTGAGGTGTCAGCCTAATTGAGATCTTAAGTTTCATAGTGATGCTTAACACGAAAGTTTTTATTTAATAAAATAAAATAAAGAGAAAACAAAATAGTAACTTAATGTAGGTTGTGTTTTAACTCTCTTTTTTTGTATACACATTTTTATTTTTTATTGATAGAATAGTTATAATTGATAAATAGTTATCACTAATAGAGTAATTACCACTAAAAATTTAAAATATTATATGAGATTAGATTTATCATTTATTAGCGCTCTATAAGCTGAAACATGTATATCTTTCATATTCAGTTTGGATAAGTTGTCACGAAATAACCGAGGATGTAGAGATTTGATTAACATATCAGCCACTTGATTGATTAAAAGAAGAAACATGAATTAAATGAATGAGACATTCTTGAAGTTTAGTCTGAACAAAATGATAATCGACTTTAATGTGCTTCGTCATCTCAAGAAACATGAGATTCTTTGCTATACATATAACAGATTTATTGTGTCAATAAACAACAAAAAATTCAGAAATATTCATATGCAAATCATGACACAAATATTGTAACCACTGAATTTTACAAACACGTGAAGCTAGTGCTCTGTATTCTTCCTCTAAAGAAGATCTGAACACGATAGACTGCTTTTTAAACTTCCATGAAATTAAAGAGTTTCTCATAAACATACAATAACCAATGATAGACCTTTTAAAACCAATGCAAGTTTCCCAATCCAAATCAAAAAAGCTTTGCTAACAATTTGATTCACTACTAGAAAATCATTAAATATAAACAAATTTTAGAGATAAAAAAATAATTAGTTACTATATTGACTAACTTAGATACTATTTTAGAGACTAAAAGAATGTCTGATATCTAAATTAGTTTCTATTATTGCTAAATAATTTCTAAATTGGTATCTAATTAGTTACCGATGTTTTAGCTACACACTTCAGAATTTAAATAATTGGTAGCTAATTAGATACCAATATAGAAATTATTTATCAATAAGAAACTAATTTATATACCAATAATTCTTTTAGTCTCTAAAATAATATCTAATTTAGTAAATGTAGCAAATAATTATTTTTTTGTTTCTAAAATTATTTTTATTTAAAGATTTTCTATTAGTGATCATTACTGGAAAACAATAGATCAATACCAGAACATCCTTTCAAACATCGTAATACATGAAAAATTGTTGTCATATGAGGTTCTTGTGGATTTGAAACAAATTGACTGAGCTTATGAATCGCAAAGTTGATACCAAACCTAGTGTGAATAAGGTATAACAAATTTCCAATCAATCTTATATATTCACCTGGATTCAAAAGCAATAAACCTTCACTCTTAGAAAGAGTACAAGATGGTTCCATGGGAGAAGTGGCGGGTTTGCAAGGTAATAAACCAGTATCAGAAAAAGATCTAAAAAATATTCTAGTTGATTGAGAACAATACCAAAAGGTGAAAAAATTATTTCAAATCCCAAGAAATAGCAAAGAGTAACAAGGTTCTAGTTGATTGAGAACAATACCAGAGGGTGAAATAATTATTTCAAATCCCAAAAAATAACAAAGAGTAACAAGGTATTGGTACTAAATGAGTTATGAATATGAGTTTTAACACGTTGGATATCCTGAAGATATATATCCACAAAGTTATGAAAGAATGATTGCATGTGCGAATAAATAAATAACCAAGTTGTATTACAATCTAAGTTAGTTTTGAGTTCCATTGCCTACTCACCTACTTTAGTCCATATAAAGATTTTTTAAGTTTACAAACTTGCACTGGATGAGAAAGATTAATGATCGCAGGAGGAGTCATGTAAATTTCTTCATCAAAATCATCATGAAGAAAGACGTTATATTTAATCTAATTGATGAAGAATCCATCTCTCAGCACTTGCTAAAGATAAAATAAATCAAGTGGTAATAATTTTAACTATTGGAGATAAAGTTTCAAAATACTTAATACCTTCAATTTGAGTATATCCCTTGTGAACCAAACGAGCCTTGTACCTATCAATGGTGTCGTCCAACAATCATGTTTTATCGCCTCTTTAAATTATTTAGGTTATTGATAGAAGAAATATTATAACAAAAAGAAGAAAGTAGTGTGATAGTACTACTTATTAAGAAGTGAACTTTAAGCTTAACTCAACCTTACAAAATCAGTTAATAAGATGAGGTTTGCATCCACTTATATACTATCAAGTACAAAATCATCTTTCCTAGTTGCATATAAATGACTCGCGTTTAAGGGGCATAAATAAATTTGACTAGAAATAAATTTTATTCCCTTTCCCAAACGTGAGACATTTATATCATCTAAACCCCTCCATGAATCGTATTTGGAATCTAAGATCATTTTCCACATACTTGAGTGTTCATCATCAAGTCTCCGTTTCCATTTTCCTAACAGGGTCATATTGAACAGTTTAAGGTCTTTGATTCCTAAACCCCGTCCTCTTTTGTTTGCAAAGTTGTTCCTATTTAACCCATCCAATCTTCCTATTGTCATGTCCCCATCCCATAAAAGTCTATGCATAACAAAATTGATAAGGGTGACCTTACGTGCAAAAGGATAGGTACTTACCTTTCCATGGAAGCTTATTCTTAACTTTAAAGATCACATCTTTCTAATAGTTCTTCTTTTAATGGTTTTCTCCTATTTGAATACCCAAGTATTTAAAGGGAACTACCATAGTATTGCAATTAATCATCGTTGAATACCTATGAAGCTCGCAACTTTGTGTTCCTAAACCTGTTATCCTGCTTTTATTAAAATTAACTCTTAGACTATATGCTAACTCGAAATATCTCAATGCGCTCTTGATCACCAAAATGTTTTTTACGTCCGCTTTGCAAAAGAACATAGTGTCATATACAAACTGACTAATATGTACTTGATTTAACCCCAGATTAATCCCCTCATATAAACATCTGTTCTCTACCTCCCTAATTACCTTTGTTGGCCCTTCAACAATTATGATAAACAAGAATGGTGCAAGCGAGTCTCCGTATCTTAACCCCTTAAAAAGTGAGAATTAGTTAGTTGAACTACATTTGACAAGAATAGAAACAAATGAAAACTCGAGACATTTGACATGAAAACCTATTTTTTTAAGCATATAAAAGAGGGACTCCGAGTTAATTGAGTCATATGCTTTCTCAAAATCAACTTTGATTATAATACATTTTTTTCTTCTTCTTCTAATCTCCTCAATGACCTCACCTTTAGAAAAACATATTATTTTTGTCAATAATCTTATGTATGACTCTCTGCAACCATTTTGATAAGATTTTAACAATAATTTTATAAATATTTCCCACCAGAGATATTGGTTTAGGGGATGATAGTAATACACAAGGCATTGAATCGTTTAGGCCGTATTCCACACTTATGGAAGCTAGATACATCCCTATGCAAATCCTGTTTAAAATATATCCCAAAATTCTTTGAAAAAATTGAAACTTTTATTGCCACAAGAGTCTCATACTGCCTCCTTAACTTTCTCATTAGAGAACGTTCTAACTAGTGACTCATTGTCATCCACACAATCTGTGCAAAGGCAACCTTATCCAATCTTAATTTGCAATCATCTGAATCTAAGAACCTATCCTTGTAATACCTCAAAATTTAACCGTACACGGCTCCACACACCACTCCGGTCTATAGAATCATTCATGACATTAAAAACTTGAAATAAGAAAAAGTAATATATTTGACATTCGCAAAACCTTGAGACCAAATAGTCGCAAAATTCAATGTTTCTAAAGCTAATCCTTAACAAGTTCTTGTCTGAAATGAAAAACATAACAAGGGTAACACTAATCTGCCATCAAATTCTAAATTACACCTATACCTTGTACAGAAATTCATCACCAATGTTTCAAATTTCAAACTAAAGACAAATAAAATCACATGTCTTTGTTGAGAATTCCGGACATAAATATTCATTTCAAATGCTCTTCAGGATTCCGGACGCTTAAAAACTTCAATTCATTGTTGGGGCCCTGCAGGTTTATCTGCGTGAAGAACAACAGCATTCTTATCAGATACACATATTTAGAAGTTTCTTAGGGTCCAAACGTAAATTTGACTTGTAATATGATAATCTTAATACAAGAAAAAGTTTCTATGATGAGTAATGGTGCTAGGATAACTAATCAGATATAGGTTTTTCAAAAACAATTACAGGATTTTTTTTTATAAATTAAAATTGAATAATATATAAATAAATTTGTAAAAACTCTTCTATAGCTTTTCAAAATATAAATTTCTTAACTTCTACATAAATATTAGTTTTAGTTCATGAAAAACTTATTTAATTTTTAATACTTTAGAAGAAAATTATCCAAACAAATTTAATATTACTCCATCAAGTTGAATGGTTTATAGAAAGTTAAAGTAATTACCCATCGTTGCATTGAACAATCTGAGAAGAGGGTCAATGGGAACGCCAGCCCTCTCAAATGCAGGATCATACATAGCATTCACAAATGGACTGAAATTTAAGACCATGAAAGTGTTTAATTTTTGTGTACTCAATAGTAAAAGTGAAGTAAAATTATGGATGGAAACTACTATGCTTTTAGAAATCTAGAGAAAGAAAAATGAAGATATCATAAGTAATAAGATGAAGAAAATGAAAAATGTTGATATTATGTATCGTCAAAAAGTGAAAAGCAAAAAATGGTAAATGCAGCTAAGAACCTTGCAGTTTCAGCAGCCGAGGAAGAAGGGTTTGGTGGGTTCTGATCTTCTTTCACTGCACCAGCAGCAGCACTTTGGTTTCCTTGGGATAAAGATGATCTCCCAACATTTTCTCTTGTGGACGAACCCCTCTGCAAAGTCAAAATTAACCAAGCAGAATGACCACAAAATCTCATTATGGTTCCATTACAACAAAAACATCTTCATGCATGACCAAGAAAAATGGTTACCTTTCGACGTTTATAAGGTGAAGATGCCTCGCCTGGTTCAAAATGTTTCCGGGGACGACCACGACGTGGGGGTTCTCGCTGTCCCTGCTGCTCATGTTCAATTTACCACATTTAGTTTAACTGTCCACGTTGAAATATATCCTACAAATTTCTAGACTCTTCTAAGATAGCTGTTAAGAATTCAATACAAATTTCTTCAAAGTCCCAAGTAAGATCAACAAGAAGAAGATTAATAAATTCATATCTTTAAAATTTTAGAATGAAGATGATATATTAGTCTTTATATAGGTACACGGCTAAATGGCTACACGCCTACCTCAACTGATAGTACAGTAGATAATGTATTACCAGCAATCTTCGAAACATTAAGAAAGTTTATGTAATAATGTACTATTACTTTTATATTAAAACACCTCCATATTATATATTATACCTACACTTCTGTTTTAACATTCATCATTGACATTTTGCTGAATATTTCTTCTTCTAATAGATCATATAACATAGTATACATGTACATGCCACATTAGCATCCAAGTATGTGCTGGCTATGGCGTATACCAGAAGATATTTTAACTAAACTAAAACAGTTATTCTATATTATCATCACTGTGTTAAAAAGGCAAAAAAGTATGAAGAAATTTTCACCCTTGGATATTGAAGATTCAAACTTGGAGTTTGCAGATTCAAACTTGGAGTTTGCAGATTCAAACTTGGATTTTGCAGATTCAAACTTGGACTTTGCTGTAGATTAGTATAAGGACCATAAGTAACCAATGATCTGTCACTTTGATTCAGCATATTTAGACTTGGTACTGAAGTTTGCGTCCTGTACGCGATTCAACAATATAATGAGAACTTGATCATATAAGGATTTTGCCAGTTCTTTTGTTACTTCAAATATATTAAAGCAAATCAATAGAAGTCTGAACATGTTCTATATTGAATTTCTACCCAATGCATAAATTGTTTGAAAAACGTATATACCTAAAAGATGAAGGCATAAGTCCATTGTCAGCACGCTGTGAAGTCATTGTGTTCACAGAAAAAGGGGGTACTTGCAGCAGTTGTGTCCCCTGTGCTCTTTCAGGCCTAGTAATGGTGAAAAATGTTAACATAATAATATGAAGCATATTTGAATAAAAAGATGCTAACAGGCATAATAATATTGTAGCATCGTATAAAGGAAAAATAATTTATGCTAGTGAAAAACATGATACCTAAAAAGGCTTGAAATATGAGACACTTGGTTGTTAAAAAGTAGTGCACTTGGTCCTTCGGTGGGTCTAGTACCCGAAAACGCCGTAGTGGCAGAGTTCAGTGCTGAAGGAGATGTGAAGCAGGATGACAGAGATGAAGGTCCATTCAATGAGCCGCTGTTATGCTGGATAAAACCAGTGTTCTGCAATAATGGATTGTACTGGTTTCCTTGATCTTGCATCCAAAGCGACCTTTCAAAATTAAAAAAATGAGATGAATTACAAAGCAAATGCTAACTCAAATAATGGTCAACATTTGAAAATTAGGTATCTATGCATATGATAAAAAAATGTCACCTGGTCATTCTTGGGAGATATAAATGTTTATTCGTTTAGGTTGCATAGAGCTCTTTTTTCTTTTCTTTTCTTTTCATGATAGTCTGTGGTCAATTAATCTATTCTAGAATTGGCCAATACTATAGAAAATCTTTAATATGAATATTGAATAAAATAAAAAAGTCAAATCAATCATTAAAAATAGTCAAAGTTAGACTTCAAAAAATTATGGCATCATAAGTAAGATTTGACTGTAGAATTTTTAAACTTTATTCAAACAGTTTTTATTTAGTCTTAAAATATTTTCCATTATTGGCTTGTAACATAAAAAACTAGTCTAAAAAAATGTCACTCGTAAGAAGAACCCAATTATTGAATCCAGGTTCAAACTGTGAATAGTCAAGCTAATTTTTAAACAGGGAATTATAATTTTGCAAATCAATACAATAAAAGTCATTTCAAATATATCATATAAATGATATGTAATGTTCTATGTAAACCATTTAAACTACAGATTGATAAACAACTGAAGCAAAATGAGAACAAACTTAACTATATACAAGTTTGTGAAGTATTCATTTTAAGAGAATAAAAATAAAACAATTAAATAGTTAAATAAACATGTATTGAATGAGTAAATGATAACTAAAGGTAGAATAAAAAATTTAAGCTAAAATGACTTTTAAAACCTTTTTCAAAAAAAATAGTGGAAAAATAAAACATGAATTGTTGAATTATATAAAATTATAAATTATACAAAATGACATAAATTCATTCTTATACAAATAAGACAAGTAATAGTTTAAGATTTCTCTACACATATTCAAATAACTACGAGTACAAGTAATTTACCTCTGGGAATTCCAGGTACTGTGAGGGTTAATAGCATGATTGTTGTGGGCAAACACTGGAGATATTTGGTTAGTCATGAAATGGCTATTTGGTGCCTCATTCCCTACTGCTAGAGTCTCCACCTGCTTATGAGTTATCATAGACAACAATAATGATATCAACTTGGTATATAAAAGTTGGTTCATGTAGAGCATCTACATTACAGTATTGAAACAAGTTTTTAAAGAGACTTAAACTCACAGAGTTTTGCTGAAAGTTTTGCTGAAAAAAGGGTGGATACTGTGATGACTGTTGCTGATTGTTTGTGGTTTGCTGGTTGTGCTGACCGAGATCATGTATCCTACAACACAACAATGTAGAAAAATGATTCACCATAAGTTGTTAAGAAGGAGAATATCTAATGAGTGCACAATCAGTATTAATATAGATGGATAGGAGGACCTACAGAGGAAAATTGTTGTTCTGAGTGAGAGGAAATTGATTGTAGTAATTCATTGGAGTCAAAGTTGGGCCTTGAACGGATGAACCTGCTCCTTCAGGGTTCAATCCCACCTAATCAAATCAAATGTTAACAATTGTACTGACATTACTCATTGCTTGCAACTATATATTAGTGTTTTTGTGGATAAACACATATTAATATCAGGCAAATCCATATCAATGGACTCAGAGTCTCACAAATTATGATGATACATGTGATAAATTGTTACATGAATTAATGATGAAGTTACCATGGATGGTACGTAATAGTTGGATTGGATTTCATCCGGTAATGGAGCTAATGCAGAGTTTGATGGTAGCTGGGGCAACTGATAACAATCATCCACTGAAAGCTGTGGAAGGTTTCCTGAGTTTGCATCCTCGGAAAAGTTGAAAGTATGATCAGTACTCTGTGCCTGATTTGGTGTTGCTACTACAGTTCCAGCAGAGCCCTGAACCTCAACAATAAAATAGAATCAACGTGGAAAGTGATTGAAGCGGGAGCTTTGGCTCGCAATGTTTTTTTAATTTTTAAAAAATTATATACATATTATAAGTGAGAAGGTATATTGTTATAGAAAAATATAACTTGATTCATTGTATTTGATTATTCATAATAATATCCAATAATTAATATTATTTTTTTCACTGTAATTTAATTTGATTTCTTTTTTTATTTTAAATTTTTCAATAAAAAAACATTTTTTACTATAAATTTTAGCATAATTATGAATAATTGTTTTTATAAATAATAGTATTTTATGTGGTGAAGCGGCATAAAAAATTTATTTTTATTTAATAACCTTAACCAATATTTAAAATGAAAGTATATGCAATGTCATCAATAATTTGATATATTACCTAGGTACATTCACCATCATTCGAATTTAGAATTTAATTATAACCAATAAGGAGAAGTAAATGATAATTATGTGCTAATTTGAGTATTATACTTGTACTCCGTCTACTTTTATTTTACCTTATTAAGAGAAAATTAACTCAGACAAATTTATTGACATTCACATCGTAAATCATAAAACTTAAATTGTATAACAATATAATAAATATTAATGCAAAAGAGTAAAAAATGCATATAATATTTTATTTTTAAAAAGTATGTAGTTGATTTTGTATTTAGGGGTGAATGAAATAACTCTCTTGTATGAAAAAGGAGGAATAAATATATGATAGAATTACATATGAATAGTAAAAATCACTAAAAAAAAAACATTTAAAAAAGTCACATAATGAAATATAATAATAAATATACATTATTCTCACATGTGTAAAAAAAATATTTTTATTCTATTTAATTAACATATTAGAAAATGGAATAAGAAAGAGGAAAGAGATAAGTTTTACAGTGGGTGCATTGAGTTGTTCGGGAGCATAGGTGAGATTGTTGAACAATGGAGGGCTGGTGCTGGTCAGAATATCCACCTGCGCCCAATCTAACTCCATATCTAGATCTTCCATGTCTAACTTCAAATTTATACAAAAAATAATTATTTTAAAAAGGAAAAAACAGACAAATAAATACATTAATAAAAACATTTACTCTTCCAATTTTGTTTCCCTAAATAAGGGAGTTGCACATTATAATGATCTCATCCCCCTTCAACTAATAAAGAATTTATTTATTACATATCATTCATGGATAACCATCCAATTTAATCCCATCTAAATATTTAGGAATATATTTTTGAAAAGAATAAAGTAAATGTCAGAGCAATTTCCTTAACAATCAACTTGAAGCCAACCAAGGTGATGTGTTTTTTATTTATCAACAATGAAAAAAAAAGTATAATCATACAAAGGTGCCTCCTTTACAAGATAAAGAAACAATCATACAAAAAATAAATAACTATCTTATATTTAAGAGCTTTTCTCTGCATATGTCATAAAAACATACATAAAAACTTGTTTCTTATCATAAGAAATAAGATTTGTATACAGATCTGGCTGGTATGCTTCTCTTTAATTAAATATGATATAGAAATTCATTATACATACATAATTGCTTGCTTGAAAACATTTTGAAGTCACAATAAGCAGCTTTTCACATTGACTTGAAAAATCTAAACTAAATTTTATACTGAATTTGATTTTAGGATATACCCATATATAAAAGCATCTAAAAGAAAATCAAGGTTCATTTGAAAATCAATTTTGCATGAGTATATCTAAGCACATAATTTACAACAAACTTACTTTTGAGGCCAAAAAAAATTAAAAACAAAAATCACTTTACTTCAAAATCAATTTTAGCCTAAAACTCCTCTTTTGATTTCAAGAGATAACCCAATACTTTTAACTCACCATCACTCTATACAAACACTACACTCAAAATCAGTTTCACAAAATTGAAAAGCACACACCACACAAATATACAAACAAAAAAGCAATTAGATCTTAATTCATATGATTTTTTTCATAAAACAAAATTATTTTTTTATTTCCTATAACTATCATGAAATTGGGGGTGTTGTGCCTCCTGTGTTAACAAAGGGGAGAAAAATACCTAAAATTTGTCCTTTGAAAAATAGATGTGCTGATTTTGACCCTGCAAACAAGAATATTAACAATTGAGTCTAGAAATACTTGTGAAGTACAATAATAAATAAAAAATTATGCATATGTGCTGATAACAATAGATAAATTGACTTTTGGTAAATGAAATCCCTTTTGTGCATATCATTTCTATAGTGAGAGGGAATTTAGTTTCTCATCCCTAAAAATCAACAAAATCAGAAGAAAAAGACATTCTTACTTTTGTCAACGGAAATTGGTGAAGAGAATGAAAATCTATTGATGTGTAGATTTTCTTCACTGAGAGAAAGTGGAAAAGAATTTAGATGTGAAGGAAGAAATTATACTAAAGCAAGAAATTATATATCTAAGCAACAAATTTAGAGATGTGAAGGTTTAGAAGTGGTGGGAAGGAAGAAAATATAGATCTAAGCAACAAATTTAGAGATCTTAAAAAAGAGATGAAAATTAATCTTATGCTTATAGGAGCTTAAGCAGCAAAGCTTTTGTGTTATGAAGTCTATAAAACTTCTTATTTATAATCAAATTGGACAAAGGGCCACAAAGATAAAGGTTTAACCTTTGTTTTTTTGACATATTTTATAAAGAAAATTAGGAAAGACGTTTTGAAATAAAAGAAGATAAGTTTCACAAGATATATGACTTAAGTCATATAACTAGTAAAAATATACTTAAAATAAAATTATTATTATCTTAGGGGAAGCTTAAGATGTATCCTTAGCTATTTAATGATTCATGGTTGAATTTATTTTAATCTTATCAAACAAACTGACATGTCAATTAGGATGACAGAATTGTAAGGGTAAGAATTTGATTTTAACTCATGTTCTTTTTAAGGGTGTGACTTCAATTTTTTATCTTTTTTACATTACTTTTCAACTTGGTTGACAACCAAACCTCTCCTAAGGACATTTCATGATGTTTAGGGACAAGTTAAATAAATATAATCTCATTGTAGGTAGGCTTTTGAAAAGAAGTATTCGCATGGTAGACAACATATTAAGTTCTAGTTGAAACATGCATCATAATCCTCTTGGTAAGTCTTCACCAATCACAATGAAAATTGTGAAATAACTTTTTATCCCTTATTTTTGGTTAGTATCTCTTTAACTTCTTGTTTAAGAAGGAAAAAGTCGTGTGTTTTACATAATGGTCTTTAGGTTGGGACGTGAGATCTTACTTATTTTTTCTTTTGTATAAGAGTTGAGTCATCCCTAAGTGATCTATATTTATTTATTGTTTCTTGTTTAAAAAAACTCTCATTTGACATTATGATTTTCTAATTAATATGTGATTGACATTATGATTAACATTATGATTTTCTAGTTAATATTAGAGTTGCTGCCCTCATTTAAAACTTTCATTAAATGTTTCTTTGATTCTATCTTCCATTAAATCATGGAATAAACAAGTATTTGCAGTTATGAATTTTTTACATCAAATCAAACTCATTTGATTGGAAAATATTACAACAAATGGTAAATACAATTGTTATTACTATATTTTTTTATCAAAAAAAATAAATAAAATAAAATACTTTAAAGATTTTTAAACTCTTATATAAAAAAATTTATCTAAAAAACTTACATAGGTATCGTACCAGTATTATACTAAAGTGCAGGGTTCTGTATAAATACTACCAGAACTAGTAGATTTTCTCCTCACTTAGCAAAACTCCTGCCTAAACAGTGGTATTACTATAGTTGAAAAGCACATTATGATGTTTTCTTTATATAGGAAGAATTCAACAAGATCTAATACATTTGAGTTAGTAGATAGAGCTTTTTCGTTGATTTAAATGATACAATGGCTTATATTTCTTAACCAAGTGATTCAAAATACTATAATTATAAAAATATTGAAGGATAGTTAGATTTTATTGATAGATAGTTAGATTTTTTAAAATGTGTTGAAATAAAGTTAAAATAGTAAATCATTACATGACTGAGATACAATAATAGAGTTACTTTTGCATATTTATGAAAAAATTATAAGTATACATTTCAATTTTGATAATGTATTTAATAAAAATTTACTTACATCATTAATCTAAAAAAAATTATAAATTATTTGAAAAATAAAAGTACATTTAAGTAAAAAACTCTATTAACTTCTACTATCAAAAAATAACTTTAAATTCTATCAAACAAAGATTTTCATATGACTTAGTATTTTTTTTTGTGAGTTGAACTTTGTTGATTCTCTTATTTGAAGAAAGTAAGGAGAATGCTAGTGAAAGTCTTAATGTTTATTGTGGATTATAATCTTTCAATTAACTATTTCTTGCTACCATATCAAATATGTTACTATAGTCCTTTAGTTTTGTAACTTTCGTATTTTGGCTGAAAGGTGAGAAATGATGGGATTAACATTATAAGAAAATAGTTATATAACAATCAGATTTAGAAAACAAACATAATTACTATATTTAATTAAAGTAAATACTATTTATATAGACTATAAAATTATTTGTATCTATTATTAATAAAAATTTATAAAATAGTTTCTAAATATTTAAATTAAGTATTAAGAATTTTACTAATATTTTAGAAATTAGTTTCTCTTTCACTTTTTTTAAATTAGTCTATCGGACTTCTTCTAAATTAGTCTCTAAAAAATTAATAGAAACTAATTTAGAATATAAAATAGTAAGTAGTTAAAATCTTAGGAACTAATAATTAGATATCAATTTAAAAATTATTTTATAAATTTTTATTAATAATAAAAATTACTTTAGATACTAATAATTTGTTTAGTTTATAAAATGGTAAATATTTTATATTTAATTATTTTCTTGTAGTATAATATACATTGTTGAAGAGAAAAATAATAATTTTAAAATTTTATAAAATTTATTTTACTATTTTTTTATCTATTTATATTTATATCTCTCTTCATTTTCTTATTTTCCTTAAACCAAAAACTTTTACCCTTCACTTTATTTATAGTATATTTTAACTTTTTTTATTTTATGTTTATCCAACTTATCTCTCTCCTTAAAAAAATCATTATTTTTTGTGTCCATCCACTTTTCAAGAAATTTTTTAATAGCAATCATACTTTTAGGAGTCTCTAACATGAACACTATTCATCAGGCACAACCTAAGCTGTGTTCACTTAACTTGTTAATTTCCCAATTTTTTCTCACTATTCATCATACATTTTTTTGGAGAGCCTTATTTTCAAGTTGCATGTAATTTTTAGCCACAATTTTTTATTTTCTTTATAATTTATGCTTTGCCATTTTTTTTACAGCCAGTTGTCTCATTTTATTTTTCACAGAACACAATCCTTTTTTTGTTTTTTTCCAAAAAAACATTATATTTGTAATAAACTTAATTTATTTGGAAAAGAAAATTCCTTTTTGTTTATAGTAATTAAGCTTACATTTATTTTTCTTCTATATTTACTGATCTGCCATAATAAGATATTTATCACATCTTTCACACTTTTTGTTTTCTCTTAGTTCTCTCTTCATTACAGATATTTATCTCAAATCTGGAATGTTCCTTGTTTAGAGGTAAAAATTTATGTCCAAAAGAATGACCTCTTCCTTCATGAATTTATTTAGGGAAGAAGACAGTAAAAGAAAAGAAATTGTGAAAATTAACAGCTTGCCTGTAACTATAATATTGTCCTTTTATAACCTTAAAAAATACAAATTAAGAAGATTCAAAAGAGGATAGTGTATCACTGAAAAAGTCAGTAAAGGTTGTTTTTTTGCTATTATCATGTAGGATTAGTTTACTGTTTCTAAGAATCTCACAGATCAGATTGATGTTTTTAAAAATAATTAATAATAATAATAATAAAGAAGAGAAACGTATAACACAGAACAGATGCACATGCACTTGTGTGTGGGGGCAATTCACAAAGTTTTTAATTTTTTCAGTTTAACAATTTAATGAAAAAACGGTTAAATAAGTTTTTTCCCTACTATACTAATTTATTTTCATTCTTAGTCTAAATTTTAAATTTTTTGGGTTCTTCTAATAAAGAAATTATTGAAATATATCATTGTCGATTTTTGTTGGAGAGATTCTTTCTTCACTTTCATATCTTTCCCCTACATATTAATCCTAAAAAGTTGGTTTTAATCTTTTTTTAAAATTTAAAATAACTTTAAATGAAGTATAATCTCACTTGTTTTAAATAATCTCGGTTGCACTCACCCATCTCATATCTCCCTTCCATTTGTACCTCTATGTCAGCCACATACATACCTTCCAACCGTTAGTTCTATCATTGAACATGTGTGTGAAAGGGTTGATAAAAATATTCATTGTATTCGACGTTAAGATTTTTTTTTTTTTTTAGTTTTGTACTCCATTTTTGCACCTTGTTGATTTTGTGGTTTTAAAAAAAATAAGCAAACGAAAACACAATTACCACTAGTAAAAATACCACAAAACTTACTTCAATCACCAATCACCATCACTTGAAAATGAAAAAAATATATCACTAGTTCCACCATACCCAGAAAAATATTGTTGTTGTTGATAAATTGCAATTGTATAAGGGTTGGATCACCCTGAAGTGGTTCATATTTATTAATTCGTTTTGCTGATAAAAAAAATATTGTTGAAAATTAAAAAAAAAAAGTATGGAAGTGCAGGGAGAATTTGCCTTTCTTTCAAGTGTGAAATAAGATGTTACTTAAAAAAATATACTAATAAGAACTTATTCTACTAACTTTCTTACTAGAAATAACGAGAAAGTTTAAAGTTTGAAATTAAGACAAAAATCAAATTTGCATATTTAACTAAACCCATAAAAAACTGCCTAGCAAAAAAAAGTTATTACATTATAAGACTTTATTTCAAAACAAACGTTAAAAGATAGAAAATTATATATATATATATATATATATATATAATTAATACGTAACTTACTTTTAAACTTTTATTTTATCTCAAATAATAAGACTCAATTTCTCCTATAACATTATTTACACTTTTATTTTCCCATCCAACATCCTTTTGTTTTTATTTCCCTATCTAGCACCCTTTTGTTTTTATTTCCCTAATATCTACCACCATTTTAAAAGTAAAAAAAAAAATATAATAATAAATTTTAAAAAATTGATAATTTTAATTTTGAATGCATTAAAAATATAAATATTTTTAATGTTTAAAATAGTTAGAAATATAATTAAGGAATAAAGAAATAAGTTTTTACAAAATAAAAAAACATTAAAAATGTTTAGTTTAAAAAAAATTAAGAATGAAGAAAATAAAAAAATTAAACCCTATAACAACATAAAAGTTGAATCTATAAACAAAAAATAACATTTATTATTATTATTATTGATTATATAATCATGTTAATTTCAAACAAAAAAATACAGGACATAATTATAAAAAATCCAAATTCAATTAACATTAATTAGTAGTGGACACAGATAATATTAAAGTGTCTATCCTAAATGCAAAATCCTAAAAAAAACACTAATGCAAATGCTACACTTAATGCTTAAGAATAAGAAGAAAAAAATAAAAAATAAATAAATAAATATAGAAAAAGAAAACAACAACAATAAAAATAAAAATAAAAACAAAAAACAGAAAAAAAAATAATAACTAAAAACATAAAAGATATAAAATAAAGACAACAAAATAAGATAAAGATAAAAGATATAAAAAAAAATCAAAACAAGATAAAGATAAGACATATAAGGTGATACTAAATAAGTATATGTTAAACCTAAAAAGGAAAATAAATGAGAGATGACCATTCATTTAATATTTTCTTCAATAGTACATTAAATAGTTTGTGCGAAATGAAACATAATTAATGACGAAAAGTGGACGATTCATTGATGTTGGGACATGTTCTTTTTGTGTGTCCTGGTGTTTGACAATATGAACATTTTTTTGTTCGATCAATGTTGTTTTCTTATATCCATATTAGTCCTTATTCAACTTTACTTAGGCCTCCTTTTGAGGGTTTTTTTTTATCTTTATCTTATTTTCTTTTGTCTTTATTTTATATTTTTTGTTTTTAATTATTATTATTTTTGCAGTCATTCTTTATTTATTTCTATTTCTGTTTTTATTTTTATTGTTGTTGTTTTTATTTTCTATATTATTTATTTTTAAATTTTTTTTCTTCTCATTTTTAAGCATTAATGGTAGAATTTGCATTAGTTTTTTTTTTTTTTAGAATTTTGCATTTAGAGTTTCAATATTATCTGTGTGTCCACTACTAATTAATACTAATTGACTTTGGAGTTTTTATAATTATATCCTGTATTTTTTACTTAAAATTAACATGATTACATCATCAATAATAATAAAAATAAATATTAATTTATGTTTATAGATTCAACTTTTATGTTATTGTAGGGTTTAATTTTTTTATTTTCTTCATTCTTAAAAAAAAATAAACTAAATATTTTTAATTTATTAATTTTTTTTATTTTGTAAAAAATCATTTCTTTATTCATTAATAACTATTTTAAACATTAAAAATATGTTTTTAATGCATTCAAAATTAAAATTATTAATTTTTTAAATTTATTATTATTATTATTTTACTTTTGAAATGGTACTAGATAGGAAAATAAAAATAAAAGTATGCTAGATAGGAAAATAAAAACAAAAGAATATTGGATGATAAAATAAAAATGTAAATAATGTTATAGGACAAATTGAGTCGATTAAAAATAAATAAATATAATTAGAATATTAATTTATTTTGAAGTTAAGTAAGTTGTTTTTATTGTTGTTGATGTCAACGTTATTTTTTTTTATACTGATATTTTGTTATCATTAATACCTCTTTCTCTTTGAAATTTGAAATTTAAATAATTAGTTTGGTTTGTAAAAGATAAGATGTGACTTAAGAAGAATGTGTCTGATATATAATTGTTTATTTTTAATATAAGTATGTATTTTTAAAACGTTATTTCTAATTTTATGTTTAAAACATGCATTTCAATAAATGTTCATAACTATCTATAAATATTTATAAAATCAACTCATAATATCATTTAATAGTTGCTCAATTATCAATCAAACATGTATGAGATAAATATTCATCAAATTGTTATTTTTTATGAGCTCTAGATAGATAGGTTTCAAAGCATGAATATTGTTAACGTATAACTGTTTTTTTAGGTTATTATTTATTATTTTAGATAAAGTTATAAAATTTATTAAAGAAACAATATTCTAAAGTTATATAAATATTTTTAATATCAATAAGTATTTTTTTTTTTAAAAAGACAAGTTACATTAATTTTTGTGGTAAATGACATAAATGGGACTACCTAGTCATTTATACAAAATTATTTCATTTATCTAGTTCTTTTTCATTGAAAGTCAAATCTTATTAATTCTTCTTTTCTTTATTCACATCTTAAAATTTAATTTATAGGATTATTATACTTTTAAATGAACATGACATATTTATATATATAAACATTAATTTATATAGATATATTTACTATATATATATATATATATATATATATATATATATACACATTAGTTTATATAGATATGTTTAGTACAGTACATTTGAATCTATACTTTCATTTGAATGTACTATAATATGTTTACTTCAAAAATATAAATTTAAGTAATTTGAAATTTTAATTATTACAAATAATATTTAGAGACTTCATATATAATTATATAACAAATTATCAAAATGGGTTAGGGACACCCCACTTATTAAAATAACATACGAAAATTAAGTATAATAGTATAACAGTATATGTCTCAACTCTGACTATTTGAAGAATATTTTTTTTTTATTACTTGTAAGATCAATAGAAAAATATTTAAATAATCTAATTTAACATATCACATTTTGAAAATATTAATTATAAATTTAAAGATGTTACAGTTTTAATATATTTTAGTATATATATAATTGTTTGTTTTTAATATAAGTATGCGTTTTAAGAAAAGTTATTTTTAAAACATACATTTCAATAAATGTTCATAACTATCTATAAATATTTATAAAATTAATTCATAATATCATTTAATCACTACAAGAAAAAATGGTTTTAACGAGGGTTTATTTTTACATTATCTAGGGTTAAAACCTCCATTAAGTCATTTATCCAAGGTTGTAGTTTTCCCCACTAAACCATCTTTGGGGAATGTGTTCTTCAGGATTTTTTTAAACCTCAGAAAAAGCCTTTCAAAATACCATGGGTTTCAAAACCTCCGTAAAATACCATGGGTTTCAAAACCTCCGTAAAATACCATGGGTTTTAAAACCTCCGTAAAATACCATAGATTTCAAAACCCCGTAAAATACCATGGGTTTCAAAACGTCCATAAAATGTTTTAGAACCTCCTTAAAAAATACCATAGGTTTCAAAATTATGAAATTTGTTTTTTTTTTATTTATTTACCTGGACAAAGAATCTTTAACAATTTAAACTAGCTTTGGTGAAAATAAAAAAAGAAAAAAAAGAGAGGTTACACATATGGTAGGACTACCCAAGTTAGCTAGCTGGCTCAGCACAATAGATCTTAGCCTTTTATGCACATCCAAAGTAAATAAATCTCAACTTTGTATCAATTTAATGACTTATAACCATGACATATCATGTACATAACCAACACATCTGACAGTACCTATGGAAAATGTGGTCATAAATCTATAACCATTTGAAATTGATGAAATTTCTTGACCGGTTAAGATTTGGACTCAAACTTAATCAAAATCAAGGTGCACGGCATGAAGAATCTTAACCATATAGAACTCATTCAACTTCATCTTAATCTCTTCTGAAGAATCAACATCTAAAACCATTTTCAATTCCTTACTAGTTGATTGGACTTCAATAATAAAACAAGTCATGTCATGATTTGTTTGTTTAAGAGATGTCAATTTATGAAAAGAGTCATAAAGTCATTGAATATTATTTACAAAATACTCTTAGCCTTCTTCTGAAACGAGTGACACAAGCTCTAAGAGTGCCTAATACATTGTGTTCCACATAATGGCACAACAAGGCACAAAGCTAAGAATCAATCTTTTTCCATCGTTCAACTCTTTCTAATGGTATTTTACTACCATCTTACAAGTGCTCATGAAAACCATGACCAAGAAACCACAATTCAATTGATGGAGACCGAGGCAAATCTCTTTTTACATTAAATAAAGTAATTTTAGGTGACAAAGAAAATGAGTGGACAAATCCAAATGCCATTACAGATCAGAAACAAATAGCACATGTGTAAAAAATGCTATTTCAAGATGTTCAAATGGAGGCTTGAACAACAATCAATTGGAAAGGAGGAAAAGGAAGTTAGAACATAGACGAAAGAGAGGCTGGCAAGAGTAGTGAAGGCAATGGCCTTTCGGATACCTAAAGGTGGCATGTGAACTACACATGACTAGGTTAGCCATGCAAATCTGCTATGAGTGATGGAGCATGTGGAGGAATTTGCCTCCCAGATTAGTTGGGTTCTCCATTGCCTGGAGACACGCTCCAAATCTAATGTTTGGAGAAAAAAAATTGTGGCTTAAAGACAACATTAATAAAGTAGTTTTTCATCACACCACACAAACATTAATTAGTTTTTCATCCATTCTTAATCATTTTCATACACTACTCAAAAGAAAGATCCAACAACCTTGTCAAAACTAGCCAACACAAAAACAAGGAAAACACCTAAACATAACACTACCAATTCAAATCCAACAAAAAAAAACTAAAAAAGACTATAAATCAACATCAAACACATCAACGGATCAAGACACCAATTAAAAAAAAAACAAGTTAAAGCAAAATAAGAAGTAATCCAGCAAAATTTTCATTTTTTCCACAAAATTTAAACTCATTAATACCAATTTAAACTCATTAATGAACAAGATAAAACCAGTATATGAATGCAGGATCGGTTTTGATCACGTTCTAATCCCACATGAATTCTTTATTTGTTGAATGAGTGTGTTTGGTGCATTATTATTATGGTTTTGGTTTTGCCTTCCTAATTTTTTGGCACACTTCCTTGATCAGACACCTACAATATAAACATATATCACAATTAAAAATGTAAATCTGAAAAATAAAACAAGTTATTTAAATTTTTTAAACATTACCGATGAACGATTGAACATAGTCAACTCAGGAGGCAATTGACCTTGATAACTTTGAAAGAAAAAATTCATCATTATCTCAAATCTTTTTTCATGTTCTTCATATCTTTTCTCACGTTCTTCATATCTTTTATTTTGTTCATCCAATTGTGACTTTAATGCAATAACCTATATTAAAACACAATTTATCATGAAAAAGAGTGAGAAAACCATACACATTAAAAATTTGCTACATAAGAAAATGCATGTTCAAAAACCTGATTCTCCAATTCTCTATAAGTAGTTGAAGATATCCCAGTGCGAGAATTTCTAGTATATCCAAACACATGAGAAGGGCAAGGTCCCAATCCCATCCCTCGAACACGACCACAATGTTCTTCACTTCCAAAGGCATGAGCTAGTGAATCATCAATTGATATATCATGTGAGAGGGAAGATGTATTTGACTCATATGCTTGAATCTTTTCCTACAAATAATGAAAAAAGTTATAAATGAAGCTCACATCCAATTTGGTTGAGTTTTCATCTTTACAAAAATGATGCTTACCCCAATCTCTCTTGCCCCATCATTCACAAATTCTCCGTTAGCATGTTTATGTGTTGCTACCCATACTTCTCCCCTACTAACTTTGCGACCAAGCTCTTTCTCCTATAAAATGTAATAAAAGTATATGAATCATGATATATGATATAATAAAAATTATAGGAGAATCAAGTTACCATCTCATCTTTCTTCCGTGCAATGCTCTTGGATCCACCAGTATGAGGAACTGTTTGCTTCTTTCTATTATCCTTGTTCTTTTTGGCAATTTCATAAGCATACATGTAGTAAAAGAACTAAATATAAATAAATCAACACTTTAAAGAATAAAGTAGTTTTTATTACCTTTGTCCTTGAATTTAAACGGTAGTCAACAAAAGAAGTCCAATGGTCTTTATTCATTACTTCTGGACACATTACAATAATTTCATCTCTATTGTGTGTTCCATCATTTCTTTGTTGCCATAGTTGTTGCCTATACTCAGTCCACTTTGTGTTAAGTGATTTGAAGATATATCTTACATGAGCATCAGATTCAACTTCAAACTTAGCCTTCAAAATTATTACACAAGTAAATTTAAGATAATTTCAATATAATATCAATTAAAACACAGAAAAATCCAAATATAATTACTTGAATGGTTTTCTTAAGTATATCTTCTTTGTAATCTTTGGGAATCTTCCTCCAACTTTTATAGCTAATAGGAAATGCATTAACATTTCTTGCAACATGACCTAAAAACCTATTCAACAATGCTCCATTGTCATCAACTGGTTGGTTCTCGTTATTCCAGTTAACAAGAATCCTCTCACCAACAGATAAAAACCAGACATCATTTGCTGTTAATTGTTTCCTAACCTTTTTGTCTTCACTATCTGTCAAAATTATTGTTAGTTTAAGAGGACGAACATAAAAAAATAAATACAATATGGTAAGGAAGAGAAGTATCGTGGAAGATGGAAGAGGAGAATGAGGTTTTTAGTCAAAAGTTGAAAAAAGTGTGAGTATTTTTCCTGAGGTTTGAAAATACATTTTTGGAAAAGTTAAAAAAAAAGATAATTTTTCTTCTTTTATTAAAAATATTTATATAAAATAAATAAAAAATAATTAATTTTAATTAAATAAATATTTAAAATTAAGAATATTTTAAAAAAAATTTATATGTTTAAACTTACACTTTCAAAAACTTTAAAAATTTAGTTATCAAATATATTAAAATTATTTTTTTAAAAAAAATTAATTATATTTATTTATTGAAATTTGAGAAAATTTAAAATATTTTATTGATGTTTTACCATAAACATTTCAAACTTAATGAAAATTAAAAAAATTCTATTATTTTGATGATATTTTAGAATAAATTAACGAAACTTAACAAAGGTTAAAAAACATCAACTATTTTGCAGAGGTTTTAAAGTAAACCTTTGAAAATTAACTAAGGTTAAAAAACCTCCGTTATTTTGCGGAGGTTTTGAAATAAACCTATGGAAATTAATGAAGGTTAAAAAAACCTCAGTTATTTTGCGGAGATTTTAAAATAAACCTTTGGAAATTAATGAAGGTTAAAAAAACCTCCGTCATTTTGCCAAGGTTTTATAATAAACCTTTGGAATTTAAATAAGGTTAAAAAACCTCTGTTGTTTTGTTGAGGTTTTAGAAAAATACCTCCATTAATTAAATCAATTTCTAAGGTTATGTTAACCTCCGCTAAATAACCTCCACTAAAACCTTTTTTTCTTGTAGTGAATACTTGCTCAAAAATATTCATAAGAATAATACACGATTACTTCATATTTTTTTATATGAAATACTCATTATTCCCAACTTCAAACATCCAACTGCAATATTAATACATTTTTATTTTTCTATTAATCTTATTATTCTTTCAATTTTTAATTATTTTAGTATACATATTTGTTAATCCAAGATAAATAATGAATATTAAAATTAAGAAATACACTTACGTAGAGAAAATGTTTACATTAATTTATCTTTAAATTGTAGACATTTTTTTATCAATATTATATTTAATTATAAATTTCATTTTTTTTTCTTTTATATTTTTTAGTTATTTTAATATTTATGTGTATTAAAAAAACACATTGAAAAAAAAATCCATTTAAAAAAAACACAAAAAATAAAATTAACGGGAGTTTGGATAATTCCTGGAAGTGATGAGGGTTTCGAAAACCCCTGAAAGTGACAGGATTTCGAAAATTCTTGAAAGTGACACGGGTTTACATAACAGTCAGAAAATAATTGTCATTATAATGATTAGTAAAAATCATCAGTAATTTGTTAATGACACTGGATCTTTTAAGGGGAAAACAAACATTACACCAAATTTAGTTTTCACTCTTCTTTGTTCTTGTTTAATTTTAGCCTTACTACTTCACTTCCAACTTTTATGGAATTTCTTGTGTTTTGTTTATATTTTGACTCATTCATTTGTATGGTTAGTGGTAGTTGTTCATCACTTCACTTATATTATAGGAACTTTGATGAATAAAAATATAGATTCACTAACAAAATTTCATATTTCTTTTAGAATTTAAATTTGGAGAAAGTGTTTATATCACATGTAACCGTTGTAATGGTTCCTACAAATATGTAAAAGGTACCCTTTACTTTAATTAACAAATGCTCACATTAACAATTCATTTAGTTGACTAGAAACATCATAAAAAATATGAGAAGGAACATGATGCAAAAGCTTTAAATTTGTTTGTTTCCTTGTAAATGGTAACTCAATGATAAAATCAATTTTCGTGTTCAATCTTAAGTAGTTTTTCTTTTCTCTATAGCTCGAAGGGCAGCATAAAAATCTAGAAGTATTTCCAGTAAATAATATGCTAGAACTAGTTAACAATTTTGTATAAACTTCAACATATTACACTACAAAAAAAACTTTTATTATATTGGGCCAAAGGCGGACACTAATCACAAAAAGCCCACGCAAAGATGCAATTAACGTGGGCTTTGCCTTCACACAACTTTGAAGCTAATATCCCCGTCGCAAAAAAAAAAATGTCGGGTGTGTGGCGTCGCAATAAGTTGGCTTGCGTGGGTTTTGCCTACAAGTTGCCAACACAAAAAATTACAAATGTTAACTTAAGCGGGGGCTTAGCCTTGGGAAGAAAGTGAGGGCTTAAGCTTAGCTAGGGGGACAATAAAATTAGCGTGGGCTTAGCCTTGGATAAGGGGACAATAAAATTAAAAATAAAGTTTGGGCTTAGCCTTGGATAGTGGCACAATAAAATTAGAATAAAGCGAGGGTTTGACCTTGGTAAAGTGACAATGAAATTAGAATGGACATAACCTTGGATATGTGGACACATAATTTTTTTTTTGTATGTACTATTTTTGGCAGCTATTGAACTCCACTTTTAAATAAAAGTTTAGATTTTAAATATTAAATATTAATTTTTTTTAATTTTTTTTTTGCAATAGCATTAAAAAGAAAACAAACATCAATAAATTGATAAATTAAAAACTAAAAAACAGCAGCTATTGAACTTCACTTTTAAATAAAAGTTTAGATTTTAAATATTAAATATTAATATTTTTTAATTTGTTTTTTTTTTTTATAAGTTAAAAACTAAAAAACAAAAGAAGATGTTTGTATTATTTGGTGTATGAGATGTTATAAAGGATAATAAGAATTAAGTTTAATTAGTTATAGCATACATTTCACTGTTATCTAAATTCATAATGACTAAAGAAGATTAAAAATACAATGCATAAAATCTAAAATTGATGATCTTTCATATAAGAATTAAAATGTAAAATTTGTTAAACTACAAGGACTACCAAGAAATTTAACCAAATAATGATTTATGTATAATTTTCGTTGTCTTTTTACTGGTAGAAATTTGCAGAAATTAAGGGTTTCAAAATAAGCCCCTTTTAGTATTTTCTTCCAAACAAGCTAATATACATGTACAGTGATATCTTGGTGGCTGCAAAAGAACAATGAACTGAAATTCATAATTAAAGATCTTGAACTAGGAGTAGTTGCCTTGCCACCATCTCTTTCAAGAATATATATTTAAGTAAAAGTCAACTTATTGATATTTGATGCTAGTAAGCAGCTACCACTTCCTACAGCCAAAAGGCTCAACACAGACCATAGTAGTTTCTAAGATGTTGAGAATGATGTTGGGGCTTCATCCAAATACAACTGAAATTATAACATCATAAAGCTCAACCATCAATTGTGAACATTATTGTAAAAAAAAGAGAGATAAATGAAGGAAAAGAGAAGAATTATTAAAAATAGTGCTATAGACTATAGTGCTTAAAAGTAGTTTCTATTAAGAGGGCCTTAAGTAAACATAGCCAGTTGTTATAAGGTGGCCTTAATGCATACATAAAGTACAGAACACACTACAAACATTCCGCTAAATACATTCATTGATGATAAAAAATAAAAGAGTTTCTCAAGAGATTCACACCTAAATGACAAGAACCCAATGTGGTGAATGGTGGAAATCAGATACTGAGGCTGTAATAAATGAAGCTTTGAAATCTGGTTTGGCACCTAATGTCTCTGATGCTCACACAATCAATGGTCATCCAGGACCTGTCCAAGGCTGTGCTTCACAAGGTAAAGTCAGATTACTAAACTCTAGCCTTTTGGTGTGATTAAACCAAGCCAATGTGACTCAAAAATTGAAATTAACAAGTTCTACTCAATACCTAAAGCCAAAGGAAAAAAATGGCAAACTCAAAAGTCACATCTTATTTCTCTTTATTTTTGGTCTTCAAATATTTGTAAGAAGAATGTTTGAAAACAAAAAAGCTTTCTTTGGTGTGCAGAAGGATTTAAGTTCGATGTCAAACCAGGAAACACCTACTTGCTAAGAATCATCAATGTTGCACTCAATGAAGAGCTTTTCTTTAAAATTGCTGGTCATGAACTAACTGTTGTTGAAGTTGATGCAGTCTACACAAAACCATTCAAAACTGATACCATTGTCATAACACCCGGCCAGACCACAAACGTGCTTCTAACAACCAAACATGCAGCTGGAAAATACTTGGTTGCAACCTCTCCTTTCATGGATGCTCCTATTGCAGTAGACAACAAGACTGCCACTGCCACATTACACTATTCAGGCACCCTTAGTTCCAGCCTCACCACCCTCACTTCCATGCCTCCCAAAAATTCCACCATTCTTGCTACCAGTTTCACTGACTCTCTCAGAAGCTTAAACTCTAAAAAGTATCCAGCCAGAGTCCCTTTGAAGATTGACAGAAACTTGCTCTTCACTGTTAGTCTTGGTATCAACCCTTGTGCTACTTGTGTGAATAATAGCAGGGTGGTAGCAGATATCAACAATGTTACCTTTGTGATGCCTAAAATTTCTCTTCTCCAAGCACATTTCTTCAAAATTAAGGGAGTTTTCACAGATGATTTTCCTGGAAATCCTCCTGTATTTTATAACTTCATAGGAACACAACCATCCAATTTAAATATCGTGACTGGAACAAAGCTATATAGACTTACTTACAATTCTACAGTTCAATTAGTCTTGCAAGATACTTAAATGTCCCAACGCTTCTTCTTCCACTACCTTTCAAAACCATTCCACTACCTAAGCATCCACCTAGGTATTAGTGATCCAGAAGACGCTGTTATAGCTACAAGAAGAAAACTTAACTCTAGTTATACTCATTCAAACCTTTCATGGTTATCTAAGGCTATCCAACTTCAAATCACTGCTACTAAAAATCGATAGAATAGTTGTACTTTGAATCACGATGGAGAAAATGAGCAGTGGAAGAAATAAGCAGGGGAGGGCAAGCTTTCACACTTAGTCGGACAGAGCTATTAGGAATATCATCTCTGAATTAGCAAGAGCTGGTGTGACCATGATTCCAGACACACTTAGTCGCACAGATACATGTGGTGTACACTTAGTCGCACAGATACATGAGACTTTGATTGCTACGGTGTTGATATGGTGGTTTTGGAATGCACTCAACTGGATGTGACTGAGACATAAGAGGATAGAGAGGCGTCTCAAGGAACAGGGTATCCAAGGCAATTCCTACTGTCCCTTGGTTGGAGACATTAGAGATATGATTAAAATGATTAAGGAAGCCAAATCTAAACCCATGGCTCCTCACTCTAATGAAAAAAATCAAGATAGAAACGAAGCGAGGAAACTCACAGTAGAACGAGGCACAACTCTGTTGCGGCAGCAAAAACGAGGGTTCGCCAACGCCGAAAGCGTGGCCGCGAGGCTTGTTCCTCCGCAATCCCAATCCGCCACAAAGAGCCTTGAGCCTCCTTCTTTCACTGATAGCAAAACACGAATTAGCTACTGTAGAGGTCGAGATGGATTGAAAACGAAAGGAAATGTGAAACTAACGGTGTTAGGGCACAATCAAGAACACGGTAGGGCACAATGCTTGAATGCTCTCCGTCGCAATGCTTGAATGCTCTCAATCGTCGCAATGCTTGAATGCTCTCCGTCGTCGCAATGCTTGAGAATGCTCTCCGTCGTCACACGATGTTGCTGATGTGAGAATGTTGCTGATGCCTCATGAGGAAAAGTGGAGTGAAGTGAGTAGGAGAGAACTCTTCAGAATTGAAAAATGAAAGAAAAATTAAAATTAATTATTTGTGTGTAATTTGCGAGGGGCTTAACTTTCATATTATTTAAATTTAATTTTAAAATTTTTAGCGTGGGCTTAACCTTCAAATATTTAAATTTTAATTATTTTTATAATTTTAGTAGCTGCCATTTCAGCAACGCAACCATTATTTTTTTTATTTTTTTTTATTTTTTTATAAGTTTACGTGGGAATAACTCACGCTTTCCTCACACCTTATTTAATTTATTTTAATAATAAAGGTTTAGTGAAGGTTTAATGGACACTATTTAGTGTCCACTTATGGCCTTCAATATTTGTTTGCAGCTAAATTAAGATTTTCTTGTAGTGTTAATTTTTAGTAAACTTTATAATTATTTATGTGCTAAATTGTTAAGATTTTATTTTTTAAAATATTTGCTTGAAAATTGTGATTATTATGCAAGGTACATTATGTAGATAGGAAAATGAATATATCACAATTTTCTTAAAAAAAACACTTCCTATGATTGTTTTGCCTTTAACCATCATGAAAAATAATGTATTTTATGACGGTTAAAATATTATCTATCACAAAAAATAATATTTATGATGGTAAAAATAATATTATCATAGAATGTATTATTTTCTATGACAGTTAAAGACAAACCAATCATAGAAAGTGAATTTTCTATGACGTTTCTTTTAGGTATGACATAGAAAGAAGTAACCAAATGAATAAATAAGGTGAGGTTAAGGACACCTTACTAAACAAAGAAAGTTGTAATAATAATAAATAAATAAAATGAGATTAGGGATATCTAAAAAAGAAAACATAATTATAAAGTAATCACAGTAAGAAAATCATTAAATAACAATTAAATTTAGAAACAAAATAATTAGTCACTATATTGACTAAGTTATATATTATTTTAGAGACTAGTCAATATAGTAGTTTAGTCTCTAAAATTAGTTTCTATTTAATGATTTTCTTGTAGTGAATAAATAAAATAATGTTAGAGATATGTTATTAAGGAAAGGTAGTTGTAAGATTAACAATTAATTAATAAAATAAGGTTAGAAGAACCTCACTAAGTAAATATAGATGTTTTTTTTATCAGCAATAAAGAATAAATAAATATGGATCACTTTAGGGGTGATCTAACCCTTATATAGAATACCAGAACAACCAACCAACACAAAACTATCTAAACTACTCGAAAGTCATCCAAACTACACTAAAACAAGTAGCACCAACCCAACGCCAACTAGCCAAACACACCAACAAAGAAAACAAGACTAACAAACCACTTAAATCGTAAGCCCCAACAAAAAACCACCTTACACACCTGCCGAAAAGGACAACTACAAAAAAGGAACAAACCAAACAACCAAACGCTACAATCGACTCAAAGGACAACACCTCACCACCCTAATTCAGAACCAAACAAGCTAAATCGAGTATAAACTTACCAAAGGTTCAAGACACTAATCTGAATAAGAAAAATCAGTAGAGGGAATTTTAGAAAAAATTCAAGACCAAACCTTTAGTTGAGTCAAAGAAAAAATATCTGAATGATCTATCACTCCACCTTTAAAGATAAATCAATGTTAATGTTAATTCTTTCTACATTGATGAAATTGAATAAAAGATAATCAATGTTAATGTTAATTGTTGTACCTAACAAAATTATTGCATCCTATACATTATGGCTAAAGTGGTGTTCTCTGCAATAAAAAGTAAAAATATATCTCCTTACAAAATGAAGACACAATAATACAAACAATAAATAACTATCTTATATTTATGTGCATGTCATAAACACATGCATTCAAACTTTTTATATCATAAAAAAGACACCATAATGCAAAAAATAAATAAGCATCTTAAATAGTAAATAACTATCTTTTATTTGTGTGCATATCATAAACGCATACATAAAAACCTTTTATATCATAAGAAACAATAATACAAATAATAAATAACTATATTAAAGAATAAATAACTATCTTGCATTTATGTACATATGTCATAAATACATACATAAAAAAATCATATTGATGTGTGGATTTCCTAAATCCTAAACCCTAAAAAACATACATAAAAAATTCTAAACCCTAAAAATCAACAAAATAAAAAAAAAAATACATTCTTACTTTTATCTCCGTGAAAGTTGGTGAAGAGGACAAAAAACTATTGATGTTTGGATTTCCTTCCGTGAAAAAAAGTGGAAAAGAATTTGGATGTGAATGTAAGAAGTGGTGAGAAGAAAGAATATATATATATATATATGCAACAAATTTAAAGATCTTAAAAAAAATGAAAATTAATTTTATGCTCATAGGAACTTAAGCAGCAAAGCTTTTGTGGTAAGAAGTCCATAAAACTTCTTTATTTATAAACAAATTGGACAAAGGAACCACAAAGGCTTAACCCAACTAATGTTGTTTTTCTAATATTTTATATAGAAAATTAGGAAAGACGTATTTAAATAAAATAAAAAGGAAAAGAGAAGTTGCACAAGAATATGTCTTAATCATCTATCTTATACTTGAAATAAAAGTATTATTATCTTATGGAAAGCTTAATATGCATTCTTATATTGAAATAAATTAAGTTAAAAAAGAGTAAATGATTAATTAAGAGATACAATAATAGAGTTACTTTTTGCATATTTATGAAATAATTATAAATATAAATTTTAATTTTGATAATGTATTTTAATAAAAATTGACTTAATTATTAATGTCAAGATTTTTACAAATTATTTGAAAAATAAAATTACATTTAAGTAACAAACTCTATTAACTTCTACAATCAAAATAAAGACACAATTAATTAAGGATTAAAATATAATTGATTATTTAACTAATCATAATTACCAACTCATAATCAATCATAATTTTGTTTTGAATGAATTCAATCATGTTACATTGTGACAAAACACAGTCATCTCATCTTGAACAACCATACTAACTCAAATATCATAGACATAGGGTAAGAAACATGGAGGTATATACGAAGCTAAAGAAGTAGATCAAACCTATTAAATATCCTTAATTAAAGACTCCAAAAATTGCATTGGATAGAATAACCAATCTGATGATGAAAATTTCACTTTGGTGACCTTATCCACCATCTAAGATCATGTTTGTAATTATGTCAAATGGAAGATTTCTTGTGCATCTATCATTCCCTTTTTGAAAACTATCTTATTTCTATGTTTTCAAATGCTTCAAAGGTCACCTACCCAAACTCCACTTAATCTATCTCTATAGTATTTGTTTTCACTTCCTTTATTGGTTTTTTTTTCTTAAAAATGATAAATAAACATAATATACACATATACTATCATATGTGAATAGATGACTTCCCCATACATCAAACAATTCTTCTCCATCATAATACAAACTACATTTTCAAGTTTGTAATGGACTGTTACAATAATACAATAACTTTTAGAGGATAAGAATTAATACTTTCTAACACTCATTAATTATTTAACTACATTTTCACAGGTCATATCACTGTTACTTTTACTATTATTATCACGTCTCCTCATATTAACTTATTGTGTACTATATCGTTAGAGTAGCTTATCTTTAGAAGATGACAAGTAATAATATTTATAGAAAATATATGCTTATATATACATAAGGGAATATATATTAATGTATAATAATCTTCAACAATGTGTAATTATTATTAAGATTCTTGTAAAATCCATATATATATATATATATATATATATATATATATATAAAGATGTATAAAATGTTTAATAAGTAATTAAAGTTTTATATTTTATTTTAGAAAGTCTATAATTTATAAGATGTATCATTAAATTAGTAAAAAAAATTGATTAAAAAATAATAAAATTAATAACTACCAAACTATGTAAACACTATAAAAAAACACTAAGTAAAAAATAATTTTAGAGATAAAAAAAACTTTTGTAACTAAATAGATATCAATTTAAAAATAAATTTATAAATTTTATTAATAATAGAAATAATTTTAGATATAAAAAAATTAATCTCTAAAATAATATCTAATTTAGTGAATATAGTAATTAATTATTTTTTGTCTCTAAATTTGTTTTCTATTTAATAATTTTCTTGTAGTTAAATAAGATATTTGAAAAACAATTTGCTTAAATAATATTTTTTTAATTCCATTTTCAATTTTCCATAGTTTTGATAATAGTTTTTCACCGAGGATAGTAATTGTATAAATTACACTGATAAAAAAATTATTAAATAAAAAATAATTTTAAAAATTAAAAATAATTAGTTTATTTGAATATAGTAATTGTTTAATTTTGGTCCCTCTATTAGTTTTTAATAATTTTGTTAACAAGTACCGAATGATGTTGTAGTGTTTTAAGTGTTACCTATGTGATATGATTTAATTATACTTTTGCCTTCTCACAGTGATATCAAATAAACTAAGAATATAATTAGATGTTTTTTTTTTATAATCAAGGAGAAAAAGATAAAAACAATATATAAATAATTTTCCATAAATTTAAATTAATGTCTAAGTTAATTTGTAGACTACAGGAAAAAAAAACATGAATAAAAATCAATTTTAGATAAAAAAATAAATTATCAATTTTAGATAAAAAATAAATAAATTAGTTGTTATAGTAACTAAGTAAGAAACCATTTTAGAAACTAAAAAAAATTGGTTTTTAAATTAGTTTCTATTATTGTTAAATGGTTTTTAAATTAGTATCTAATTAGCAACCAAAGTTTTAAATATCAGTTATTTAGTTTCTAAATTTGGTAGCAAAAACCTTTGTTGCTAATTAGATACCAATATAAAAATCATTTAAGAGTAATAGAAACTAATTTAAAAACCAAAAAAAAATTTAATCTCTAAAATGGTCTCTAATTTAGTCACTATAGCAATTAATTATTTTTTGTCACTAAAAATTAGTTTCTATTTCATAATTTTCTTATAGTGATAAATTTTGTCTTATATAATTTCATTATTTAGTTTGCATATATTAATTTTAGTTTATGAAAAAATAATTCCTTGGAAATACTTATGAGGAAACTCATAATAAACCAGTATCTATAGTATAATGTATTTATTTTTCATTAATTTATTTCTCTTTTTATCTGTTTTTTTTTTTTTTTACTTTCTTGTGGTTTTTTCTCTTACCAATTATTTATTAGAAAGGAAATATCGAGTAGATGGGAATTGGGAAAATAAAAAGGTGCATGTGTTTGATGCTAAAAAAATGTGAGAGAAAAAAAAGAAAATTACAGGCATCACATCTTATTTCTATATCTTTTTAATTTTGTTCCTACCTATTTTTTAAAACCAAACTATCTTATTTTTATAAGAATTCACATACTTTTATCTATTCTTTTTCCTATTTAAATTTTTTTCTAAATTATATAAATGATTTTGTATCTTTTACCTTTTAGTTTCACTTTTATTGATTCTTGATCTAGCCAATAGCAATTTTTAATCACCATTGTCTGTAGAAACATTCTTTATAAAAATATTGCGTTTGTGACAATTTTAAAGCACCAATATGTTTAAATATCAATAGAGTTAATTTTAAACCAATGAAAATATTATTTAAATCACTTCAAAAGCGAAGGTTAAATTGAAACAAACATAATACAACCTACAAGATAAAATAACATTTATAACAACCGAAAGTATCTTCTTCATTTATCCACTTCTTAATAAAGTTGAGGCAGTTTCTTCCTGCACCCCCACACTCTTATGAAAAGACTAAATCGCTCTTATTAATTTTTAAAAATCCAGAAATATCCTTAACCTAAAAAAATCTTAAAGAGGTGCAGGCAAGGATGCTCTCTTGTGCAGCTGTGTCTTTCATGTTTCAGCAGCAGCACGCTTTCATGTTCTAGCAGAAGTGCGACCCCTCCAAATCCTTCTCCTTCAATCTCACATTTTTTGTTGGTGATTTAGAGTGCTCTTGACAAAGGTAAGTAAATTTCTTTGCTTTCGGATCTGCACATCCTTTTTTTTATGGATTTTTGTTTCCATAAGTGTTTTCTTCCATTCCAGATTATAGAATCCGATAGAATTTCGGATCACAAAATATGGTAAAATCTCAAATTTTTGCTTCCGGTAAAATCCTGAATTTGTGGTTCCAGGAAGATTTCGAATTTGTGGATCTGGGAAGGTTCCGAATTTATGGATCTGGGAAGCTTCCAAATTTGTTGATCCGGATTTGTGTTTTTATGGTCATCCTTTCTTCAACATATAAAACTTCATCAAATGATTTGCAATGATCTTCTTTTTTTCTTCTTTTAATATTTGTTTTTGGTCTATAGTTTATTTATATTTGTTTAGTAGAAATGATACAATGCTTTTTTTTTTTTATCTCTTTTGGTTTCAATAGAATTTTATATTTGTTGTTTTTTGTTTGTATTGGTTCAACATCTTATTCATTAGTTTGTAATTTGGTTTAACTTGAATGGTGTAATTGAACAGTAATGGTGAAGACTAGGGGAAAACTAGGGGAGGAGGTTCACAAGGTGATCATCTACGTCCCACAGTCTCTGTTAGAAGAAGACATATTAATGAAGATGAAAAACATGAAGAACATGAATAATGACTTCTCAATATCATCATCATCCCACAGATCAACTCCATCATATAATTATTGTTCAAATTCATCAATATTGTCCATGCTTCTACAAATAAAAAAAAATGAAACAAAATCATTGCATTTCGGATCCATGAATCCATAAGTCAAAAACATTATTCTGGATCTAACCATCCATAATTCAAAAAGACCATTCCGGATTCAGGAATCCATAACACAAAAAAACAATTCCGGATTTATAAATCCATAATGCAAGTGATGCATTCCGGATTCAAGAATCCATAACACAAAAAAAAAAATTTGGATCCACCAATCCGTAATGCAATTTAGGCTTCCGGATTCAGCACTCTGGAAAACAACAATTTATGACCTTTTACCTTCTGGAACACCCCTTCATCCGGAAAACACAATTTAATCAATTCTGGATTCATGAATCCGGAATATATTACTGGATCCTGATATCTGGTAGCCCCTTTTGAAATTATAGATCAAGGTTAATGTTGGAATATTTAAAATTGTGGGGTGCAGGAAGAAAAACGTGGGGGTGCAGGAAGAAGAAGCCTAAAGTTGATTATGTAAATGGGCCTAAGAAAATTTGGGACATGATAAGCCCGCTAGAAATAGTTTTTTCTCTGTTTTTATGTATTTTTGTTTTATTTGAGCAGTTTTTACATAAGTCATGGATGACTGGTTCTTCTCTGTTTCTTCCTCTACCTCCATACCTTCTTCTCTCACCTCCATATATTTTCAAATTTCCAAAAATGCCCCTCTATACTATTTCAGATTACATAATCTGGAAGTCATTTTTTCAAATTTGTAATTAATTTCTGGATTATATAATTCAGAATCATTTTTTCATATGCATGATTAATTTTTGGATTACATAATCCGGAAGTCTTATTTAGCTTCTGGATTATGTAATCCGGAAGTCTTTTTTCAAATGAGTGACATAAGAAAGATAAAAATGTATTTTCATGTTGTGTATGGAGGTGGCAGAAGATATGGAGGTGCAGGAAGAAACAGTCGTCATGGACGAATGGAGGATCCAAACTCTTATTGGGCTTTGCAATTCGAACACAGATCTTGCTATTGGCATCTCCTAGTTACTATTCAAGCACCCTCCTAAGGTGAAAACAAATATATTTTTAAAATATTATTGTTATGTTTTAAAAAAAACATTATCATAACAGAACTTGTTTCTATTGTATATTTTTAATTCACAAGTTATAGTACCACAATGAATTGGAAAGCACTAATCTTACAAAATAATACAACGTAAATTTGTTTTCTTTGTATTGGCTTTCTTTTAACCAAAGTTAACACAACAAAAACTTGTTTCTCCCCATTATATAAAACAAAATAAATTTTAAAAATTTAATATTTTTATAATACTTAAATATATAAAATTAATTTATATTCCTTAATTTTGGGAAAAATTACATTCTTATAAAAATAAGTTTTACCTCGTGTTATCATTTTGAGAGTTGTAATTATGTTAATGTTAACAGTCTAAACTACGGTATGATGTGAATAGCCAAAAGTTGGATTAAATAAACCTTTTTCATCTGTATATTTTGTTAAGTAAATTCTTTGAAATTCTCATTTTTAAACAAGATATCTTACTTTGAAAATAATTGACTCTGACCATAGGATTTTTATGGACATTTTTGGACTTGTTCTTTTGTACACTTTTTAATATAATGGGATTTATTTTGTCCTAGGTTAAGTCCTATGGACAGTGACAAATTAGCAGATCTAAATATAATATTATATATATAAAAAAAAAATACAAAGTACAAAAATCATCAATTTCATCTAATGTTTAGTATAAGCATGATAAAATTTTACAGTGATAGATATTTATGGTAAAAATAATGATAAAATTTTTAATAATAACATAATAATGATGACAATAAAATTATTTATAATAATGATATAGTTAACAACAAAATGACAAATAATAATAAGCTAACAATGATAATAATATGATTATATCATTTTAAATTTATAATACAATATTTTAATTATATTAATATTATTATTATTATTATTATTATTATTACTAGATAAAATAAATATGTTATTATTTTAAAATTTCTAATATATTATTTAAGTGAAAAAATAGTAATAATTATTTAAAAGAGAAAAAAGTTAAAAAAAAAGAAAAAAAAATAAGAGATAAGTTTTCACGTACTTTGGATAACTTTTCCCTCTAAAAACTTGTCGATTTCTAACATGAATTTCAAAATCAAGTTACCAAATGAATTGAATTTGAAGAAACATCTAATTATGAGATCTGACTTATAAATATATATATATACTCTGACACATTCCTCGTTTACAAAGAATTGATGGTTACAGGGGAACAAAGTGGTAAATGAGAAACTAGTGATGAAGTTTTATTTTATTTTTTAAATGTTCAGATAAAGAAAAAAAATACTTATTACTTTTATATGTACTTATTTATTTTATAACGATAATTATTTAATTGAGTATTTAAGAATTTATTTTAGTTAATTATTTCATATCATTTATAATTATATCATTTATAATTATTATTGTTTGTAATTTTATTTTATTTAACTATTTCATGATAATTAAATTAATAATGACATAATTATTGCATAAAATTGAAAAAAGAAATGCATTTGTGTTGATAAAAGAAGAAATGTTGGTGAAAAAAAAAAAGAGTAAAAATAGGATGAATTAAAGGGCAATATGGTGACTGTATAGGGTAGGTTAGTCAAAGGATTGGTTTGTTAGGACTCCGTGGCTGGCGCTGAAAGGTATAGGACCAGAGACAATACATCACTTCAATGCTCTTATTCACAATATTCATTAATCAAAAACCCTTTTCTCCAAATGAAATATCAACATGTCAAATCCATGCACGTGAACCTAACAAACTTCACACCACAAATCTTCACATATTTTATTCTCTTCAACAAAATTAAACTGGTTATCATATTACAAACTTATGTTAATATCATAGGACACGATGTACTTATACTACGTTAATTATTACTGTCCTACAATATATTAGTATTTTAGGTCTATAAAATTCACCTATATCTAATATTTCTTTAGTGATGTTAAAAATTGAGATAAAAATGTTATTTTCTTTTTCATTCCTAACTTTCCCAACATACTCTGAAAATCTCATGGGAGTGAGTTTAAATTACATAAAAAATGAAAGTTTTAATTTATAACATGATATGTTATGTGTGTATATATTTAATAGTATCTATAAGAATATTAAATAATATTATTTATTAATTTTATTAAATATAATATATAATAATTAATTTAATATTATTATTAAATAATAATTTTGAAATGTAATTTATTTATGAATTTTATATAAAAAAGATATCTTAAATAAGATATTATTTTTCAAAAAAAAAGAATCATGGAATAATATTTTTTATTATAACTATTAATAAAATATATAACTAATTTAATACATTCTTTATTAGTGTATATTCTATATAAATACTAAAAAAATATGTAATATATTTATTAAATATGATATATAATTAAATTATGAAAATGATTAATATTGTATTTATATACGTATGAAAAAAATATATTTGATCAAATATAATATACAATTAATACTACAGACTCTGTAGTTAATATTACACTCTCAACATTTTCATTAATGTATCAAATAAAAATAATATTCACGTAACTATTTAATTATTTTTTATCAGCACGTATCTATTTAATTAATTTTAATTTTTAGTTTGTTCTTTTTATTAAAAAGTTTTTCACCGATTTCTATTGGTTAAAGAATTTAAAAAAAACATGTTTAAAACCCGTGACCAATATTATTTGAATTCTATTAGGTCTTTGGTTTTCATTATTAATTGATATAAAATAATAGTAATATGATTAAATAAAATAAGAATATTTAATAAACCTTTTTAGTTAAAATCTTAAATAATAATTTTAAAGAAAAAAAAAAACTGTGGAAAACTCACAGTGACGCAGGTGTATGCGTCCAGTTTCTGAGGAGGTGGGTGACAAGAGGCACCAAAGACAAAAATGAATGCCTGAAGTTGTAAGAGAAAAAATAAAATACTGGATTTACTGGGAGAAAGAATAATATATCTAAAATGAAAAGGGTTTTGAATTATTGATTGCATATGGAATGTGGTTAAAGTGATGTTGAAATGATAGAAGAGTTTTACAGTGTAAGATGGAAAATGGTGTTGAATGAAGGAGTTAATGAGAAGAAGAGAAAGAGTGGTTAGGTGGAAAAGGAGAAAGAGAGAGAAGAGGACAAAAAGAATGGATGAAAGGAGTACGAAAGAAAAAAAGCAGAGGGGAGGGCCAGTGGGAATACATTAATGGCATGAATCCGTGTGCACGCAATTGCTCACCAACATACTGAATCACTGACACTGTCTCATCTCATCTCATCCCATCCCATGGTCCTCACCTCCTTCCTTCCCTTTTGTCCCCCTTCCCTCTCCTTCCTCCATTTCCCCCCTTCTTCAACTCACAATCCCTAACCCTAACACCTATGCCACTAAATTAATTCAACCCCAAATCACAACCACAACAACAAGGGAAAGGGGTACGTGTTCTTCTATTAATTGTAGCACCAGCAAGCACGTGCTCTACTCATTAATAACAATGTTACAAATATACTTGAATTTCATGAATGGTGGATATGCTGTTTGACCCGTGAAAGTGACTACACGCTTCACAAAGGAAGGAGGAGAGGAGGTGACGGCTGAGTACTACACGGTTAAGGTTTTGTCACTTCCTCCACATCTCAGTAAAACGGTAAAACTTACCAGGTAATTACCGGTTATGTCAATCAAACCACAGTGCCGCAGGTCATGGAGAAGAACTTGGAGAAAACCATTTTTAATTACCATTATACCCTTCCTTCTTCTGTTCACCATCCCAACTGTCCATTGCATAGTAATGGTGGAAACGAAACTGGATCACTGCGTTGCGCCAGTGAAACGCCCGCACACGCTGCATCACGTGCCATCTTCTGCCAGCTAGCCTCACTCCACCCTTTCAAATATAATGTTCTTACCAAACCTCTCAACACTCATTTTACTCACTGTTCTACACTCTTTTTATATTTTATTTTATTTTTCATAACTTAAATAATTAATTTAATCATGCACACTTCATTTTTTAAACTCAAGGTGTTAAATAAAACATGTTTTAAATTTAAGGACTGTATTAGTCTAGTTATATAAAAGTTTCTTATTCTATTTCAGTTTTTAATTTAAAATTCCAATCAATACCCTCTTCTACCACTTCACAGTTTTTATAAGAAACGTTTTACAGTCATTGTTTGCATTCATTCTCTTATACATTCTCACAGTTGTATTATGTTGTTATAATAAAATTCATCCATTTCACCCCTTTAATTTATATGTATGTTATTTAAAGAGGGGGTGTTAAAACTTGTCCCAGTACACTGAACTGTGTCATTCTATTTATTAATAATACCAGTGAAAACACATGTGTTCATATTTTTATTAGATTAAATATATATAATTTTATAATTTTATTATTTTTATAGTTTTTTATATTTATGAATAATTAATTAAAAATAATATAAGTGACTGTGTATAATTTTTATAAATACTTTTTAAAAATAATATTAAAACTATATAGTTGTTATTTTTTAAAAGAAAAGTTATTCAGTTATTTTAAAACAAATAAATATTTTATTATTATTTATTTTATTAAATAAGTAAATAAATTATTTTATTTATTAAAAGGTAAAATTGTCTAATTAAAAATAAATATAATTTTTTTTATAACTTTTTAGACAATTTTTTTCTCATTGTAGGTAACTATTTTAGCTTAGAAAATAGTTATTCAAAAAGTAAAATAGTAAGGATTTGTGTAAAACAATAAAAGAATCTTTTTTATTAATGTTATACATGAGATAATAACAAAATTATATTTGTATTAAGTATCTGCATAAAATCTTGTTAGACAGACGGAGAAAATATTTATACTATATATAGTAAGTTTTTATTTTATATAAATATAACTAGTTTTTAATCTAAGTTAATGAAATCATTGTAAAATCTACCATGAAATTTAAACTGAATCGATTGGTCAAATCAAAATGTCGGTTGATTGGCTAAGTGTGTTAAGTTCAAACACGTTAAAGGTTTAGTCAACCAAAATTGGTACCCAGAAAAATTCATTATAGAAAACCAGTTTACACGAAGTAATAAGTATGTTTAATTTGTTTTTTATTTCTTTTGTAGTTAATACTAAAACTTAAACATTATAGTATATTTCATTGAACTATTGAGTATATTTTAAATATCTAAAACTATAAAATTATATTTTGTTAAAATATAACATTATTAAATATTGATGCTAAATTAAAAAATATTATATTATTTAATTACTATTGATCTGCCCATTGATCATACATTAAACTTCAAACTAATTTTTAATTTTTCAATTCCTGATTTAGTTATAAAAAATATTTGTAAAATTTGAAGTAGAAAACACCAATATATTTGAATCATTTGAAATATCCAAAATCCCACTAAAATATCAATTAATATGACTTAATTAGGTGAATATTTACATTTTGGACACATTTATAAATTGATTTAGTTAAAATAACTTAGTAAGTTTTATGTTAGGATAAAAATTATACTAAATTTGTATTATTAACTTATTTTTAGAATAAAAATATTTAAACTGATTTCAAAATCAATTTTATTTAGAATCAATACATCAATCCTGAGAACGCTGATAAAAAAAATCAATCCTGAGAACACTCATTTAGTAACTAGATGAATTGTATTTTCTTTTAAATAAAATGAAATGAACCTGTACTCAAAATATTATTCTATATAAAAAGTTTCTTACAAAATTAAACATGCATATTTAAAATACAGTATTTGGAGAATAAGATTTTTTCTCTCCCTTACTGTCTCAATCAGATATAAATTGTATTTATTGTTGATTGGAATAAGATCAATAATTAAGTTTGTAATAAAATACTATACATAATATTATATACACTTAAACTTTACAAACAGGTCACACCAGATTTTTTGTGAACTTTTTATTTATTTATTTATTTTAAGCGAAAGTCTGGTTTGGTCTATTTACATAATTTATTTTATGGAAAAAACAAATAAATGAATTAATAAATTTCACTATGTCTGTGAGTCTAAAACATTGTTTGTCGCATAAATTATTCTTCAATTTTTAAAAACTAATTAACATTAAAAAGATTAAAAAGTTCAACAAGCAATAAATCATTTTGTGAAAAATGGACAAACCTATAGAATATACATAGATTCGTATATGATAACTTATGGTCATCACTCACTCAAAATTATTAATTTAATCTTGTAAACTATATTATATTTTGAGTGAAAAAATCACAACAAGTAAATTAATTCAAATAAAAGTGAACTTACGATAATCATATAAATTTATAGGGAATGAATAAATAATTATAATTCTTAGAGTTAATTTTAATCAATAATTAAAAATAGATTTGGTCTTCTACAGTACATTATCTAGCTTTAAGAGTCAAAATATGGATATCTGTACACAGACCTTTTGTGATGCAATTGAAGACAGGCTTCAGGAATAAGCTTTTATTTGCATTAAATATTAAAAGCGCAGTAATTGGTCTTAGTTGACTATTGAAAACATGTTTAGAAGCAATCAGCCGGTTGACATGATCAATCACCAGATTACATACCGCATTTTCAAGTTTCGGATTAAGTAAAGATTATTTCCAAAAAGAAGTGACATTAAATAATAGAAGGAAATTAGAAATAAAAAAATTTGAATTGATAATAAAAATCCGGTGAAGTGCGTGGCGTGGTTAGCGAGTAAGTCGGGGTGATGGGTGCAGCAGAGCAGAGGAAAACAAAATCTGAAATGGCATAATAGTGAACATCAACAACAACAAGGAGAAGAACCAACTCATGTCCTCTGACGAGGGAACTTTCTGGATCTCTCTAATAAACCTTCAGATCTTCTTCAAAGCGGTGCGTTTTGTCCACTTCCTAAACCACCAGGACTAATTACTCAAGAGTAATTAAGTGTTATTATAGTAAGGAGAATAATGTCCTCGTCTTTGTCGTCGTCAAATTCGCCGTGCGCCGCCTGCAAGATTCAGCGCCGGAAGTGCACGCAGGAGTGCGTGTTCGCGCCGTATTTTCCGCCGGACAACCCGCAGCGCTTTGCCTACGTGCACAAGGTGTTCGGGGCGAGCAACGTCGCCAAGCTTCTCAACGAACTCAACGCGGCGCAGCGCGAGGACGCGGTTAAGTCCCTCGCCTACGAGGCCGAGGCGCGTCTGCGGGACCCCGTCTATGGCTGCGTGGGTCTCATCTCCATCCTCCAGCACCGCCTCAAGCAGTTGCAGACCGAACTCCACCACGCCAAGAAGGAACTCGCCTCTTACATCGGACCCCACGCCATGCTCCCTCCTCCTCCGCCGCCTCCGCCGCAACCTCGCACTTTCTCTCTCTTTCCCTTCAAAACGGCACCTCCTCCTCCTCATCAAGATCTTTTCGCCTTCACGGACGACGGTGCTTCCGCTTCTCACTCTTCTCACGCCGCCTTCAACCACCTCGCTGTTCTCTCGCCTACCCTCGCCGCCGATCACGCCTTCCCTCATGCACCCCTCCACCCTCTCGGTCTTCCGCATCACCAACATCTAATGCTCTCCCCTATGCAATCCAAGCCCCAAACCGACCCTGGTAATCTTAACCTACTCAACACAATAGCACTCTCGTAGTTTTGAATACTTGTCATGGCTTGTAGTTAGTCTTTGGAAAATCGAGTTTTAAGGGTTTGCTCAAAGTTTTCTTGTGTTGCGTTTGTGTCCCATTTAACGTTCGTGGTTTCACTTGTATATTTCGCAATCAGGGAAATAGCATGTCCAAGTAGAGAATAAATAAGTAGTACTATAATAGGAATATGAAATTATGCCTTGACAGGACTAGAATTCAAAAGGGATTAGCCCAAGTTGTTTCATTGGAATTAAAAAGAGAATCTTGGTTTGTGTGCTGAGAGTGTTTTTCCTCATTCAATTTTATTTTTTCGGACTTGTGAGGGTTTTGCTGCACCTAATCAAGGAAGCGTTGATATCTTCTCTTTCACACAGTGAGAGTATAAAACAAAACAGACATCTCAAAACAGTTTTTTTTTTTTTTGCTGTGTTAGACCACCAACGACATGAGTATGCATATTTTGATGTCCTTTTATGTTTGAATGGTTTGTGTGGTAAAAGATTGAAATGTTCAGCCATGCCATTTGAAAGAATGAAAAGCCCTTCTAAAATGTTTATTTTGTTATCTTCTGCAGCTTAATTCTTGTGAATGGAAGGCAAAAGGGTGTAAAGAAGGAAGAGCAGAAAGAGGAAGGAAAGTGGGGAGAGAGAGAAGAAGGGTAGGGGTATATGAGACTGACTAAGCCTGCATTGTTTTTTGGGTTTGAACTTTTTGATGATTTTCTAGGTAGATGCATTTTAAAAAGTAGGATCTGTATTGATGTTAGAGAATGGTTTTTCTAGTAGAGAGAGGAACGGATTTCTCTTATCCATTTTAAGAGTCACATACCTGAGTTCTCTTCTACTTTAAATACTTAATTCATATTTACAATTTTTTATTTTTCTCTTTTTATCCTATTAGATTATCTATTATATTATGCACCAAAAAAAATTACTTATTATATTTATATTTTTCTTTTCAATCATTTATATTTTACTCTTTGTAATTTAAAGTTTTAATTCCTTCAATTTTTTCATCAATTTTTAATATTTTTAACCATTTAAGTCTCTATTTTAAATTAAACAAAATATGTTTACCTTTTTTTCATTTTCTAATTTGCATCACCATAAAACAATCAAAACTTACTCTCTAATTTGTCAATGAATTACATCTCAGCTATTTAACAAACCTCAAAACCCTGAATATGTCCATCCAGAGTTTGATCACATAAATACTCTGATAAGAAAAATGAAATTACGAGTTTACAAAAAAAAAAGAGGGACTAAGTTCTCTTATTTAAAAGTAAAATATTTAATTAGTTTATAAATATTTGACGACTAAAATGACACGAGATTCAAATTTAAAAAATAAAAATATAACTAAACTCTTTTGAATTGTATCTTATTTATATTTTTATATATTATCAACAATTTTGCTCATCTCTCAGGAGAAGACATTGAAGTTGATAGTAAAATTAAGCAAAATTTGACAAAGGAGTTTAAATTTATCCGGACAAATTAGCAGGCAAATCTAGTGTCAGTAAATTAATAATATGGTCGAAAAATTGTAGGGCATTTCTTTTCTTTTCTTAGTAATAATACTATGTTTGGGCCAACATTTTATAAATACTACTAAAACTAAAAAAAATACCATAAAAATATTAAATTAAATTTTATACAAGTTTAAATTAATTTATAAAATATTTTGTATAATTTTTTTAAGTTTATTTTTAATGTGTTTATAAACTAAATTTTAAAATATTTTCTTTAATATTTTAAAACACTCATAGAGAAAAACGAATAACAATATGTTCACTTAAAATTCTTAAATCACTTTTTTAAGCAAAGAGAGATAAATAGAAAAAAAACACACTTAAAGTTCAATGGACCATAATAGACAGCGTTTGGAATCCCAGTCAATAATCATAATGGGGCAAATTCTTCCTGCACCATATCAATTTTAACCTCCACCATATCATTTTTTTAAATTTCCAAAACTACCCTCCTGCACCATATCAATTTTAACCTTCACCATATGAATTTTTTAAATTTCCAAAACTACCCTTATTCCAAATTAAAAAATCCAAAATAATAATTATAATTGAGAAATAAAAAAATACATGTTGGAAAAAAAATTCTGAACACAAAACTAAAAATATATTCTGGATAAAAAAATTTCAGAATTTAAAAATATGTTTCAAAAATTGAAATCCAAAATATTTCAGATAAAAATTTCAAAAATAATTTTTCCCATTTTTATGTAAGGTTATGTTTGTCATTTATGAAGGATATTTTTGTCATTTTCTAGAGTTGATTGGGTGCATGTTGAAATTGATATGGTGAAGGGAGAAATTGCCTCATAATGGGCCTATAGGCCCGTTCAACATTTTTATAAGACAAATTCTTTCTGCACCATACCAGTTTGAACCTGCACACTGTAACCTTTCAAAATTTCCAAAATTATCGTCTATTCCAGATTTAAAAATTCAGAATTCAAAAAATACATTTTTGAAAAAAAATTCAGAACACAAAATCTGGAATTACACTGGAAAAAGATTTTCAGAAATCATAAATACGTTTCAAATATCTAAATTCAAAAATCTATTTTAAAAAAGGAGTTCCAAAAGTATTTTAATCCACACCCCTTTTCATTTAAGGTCATTTTTGTTATTCTACTCGTAAATCGGGTGCAAGCTCAAATTGATATGGTGCAGGAAGAGTTTATCCATTTATAAGACTGCTTCTTCTTTCACTTTCATAAGTTCTTGGTGAACTCCCATAAGTTTTTCTTATGCAAAAATACCTATGTAAAAAAGAGTTAAAATATATGAAGTTTTGATTATGGAGGTGAGCGGTGTTGATGTGTGAAGACATTGGTGAAGGTGAAGGTATTGGTTGCTCAGTTGTTGAGCTGTAAGGTGCATCAGTGGTGAGGTTTTGGTCTCTGTAAGGTGCATCTGTGTAGTTTATATTCTGGATTGTGTATTTGGATATTCACCGGATTACACCACTTGAAACTATTTGAAATGTATGTACCTTTCAAATTGTACAATCTCGAACTATTTCCTAGATTTAAAAAAATATTTCAGATTTATCAATTCATAATCCAAAATGTTTAACCAGATCCAGAAACAAGTTGGAATTGTTCAATCCAAAAGGTATCCACACGTTTCAATTAATTTCAGATTATGAAATTCAAAAGATATTTATGGATTATAGAATTAGTTATTTTCAATTTCAAAAATACCTTTTAAATTCTGTAATTCAAAATATTATTCTTTTAAAATATATTTTAGATGCTAGAATCTGTAATATTTTTTTTAAAGATAAAATATTTTTTATAATAAAGCCCAATCATAATAAGGCGTGCGTAGGTAAACAGATTCACAGCACAGGTAACAAATAATTATTACCAATGATAAGATTGAAACTATTAATAACTTGAGTTTGGAACCACATGGACTTTAAGGGACCGTTACATTTTTACAACGTGTTGTTTATGTATGTTATTTTAATATGGTGATATTTTTAAATAATATAAATTATAGATTTAATAAATTATTTTAATGGGTTTATGACTCACCTTTCTGTTTTCTTGTCATAATTAGGAGGTTAATTGCCACAATCAATTGCAATCAATGAGAGATTAATTGTCGCAATCAATTGCAATCAATGGAAGATTAATTGCCGCAATCAATTGCAATAAATGGGAGGTTAATTACCATTAATTGTATTTATTATTGTTGTCTCCTATAACCACTATATATAGTGGCTTCCTTCAAGCAATGTAACACACTACATGCTCTCTATTTCTGTCCTTGGGTGTAAGTGTTTAACCCATATAGAGAAGATTTGTTTGAGAGCTATTTATCTATTAGTCTGAGAGGAATTTATTGTACTCCCACTATCATTATAGTGAAAATTTTGGCTCTCTCGCAATTCTGGTATCATTCTCACTTTACTTGTTACTTTAATTTATCATAATCTTTGGTTGAAATTATCGCGTTTCCGCACACGATATCCCTACACACTCATATTGGAATCAATGTTGAATTTCAATGGATAAAAAAGAAAATTCTTTCTATGAGAGATAAAGTTATTACTGACGTAAAATTTGCTTATTCACCACTAGTGCAGAAAATGCCTTGCACAACGAGTTTTTTTAGTAATTGTTCAAATGGGCCTATATGTCTGTTTACTCGTTAAATAGACTCAACATTTATAAGGTAATTTCTTTCTGTACCATATCAATTTAAACCAATTTAAACCTGCACCCTATTATCTTTTGAAATTTCCAAAATTATCCTTTACTTTAGATTTAAAAATCTAGAAATCAAAAAATATAATTCGAAAATCAAAATCTCATTTTGGAAAAGTAAATCCAGAATTCAAAAAATACAATTCGGAAATCAAAATCTTATTTTCGAAAAGTAAATCTAGAATGCAAAAAATACATTTTGGAAAAGAAAATACAGTGCAAAATCTTGAAATGCATTTTATAAAAGGATTTTCGAAATTCATAAATGTGTTATGAAAATCCAAATCCAAAAATGTATTTTGAAAAAAAAGGGGTTCTGAAAGTATTTTTTTTATCCACACATCCTTTTCATTTAAGGTCATTTTTGTTATTTCATAAATTAGGTGCAAGTTCAAATTGATATGGTGTAGGAAGAATTTTCCCTTTCATAAGGCTGCTTCTTCCTGCACTTTACGTTCGTGTGGTACTCCCACAAGTTCTTGTATTCCAAAAATAGCCTTAAGTAAATAAAAGTTAAAATATATGAAGTTTTGGTGCGGGAAGACATTGGTGAAGGTGAGGTGTTGAATGCTCTATTGATGAGTTGCAAGATGGTTGACGTTGGTTCCTAGTGGTCGTGGTAGTTAGAGGTGCACGTCTACTACGGTGTGTTTTTGGTTTTTTGTGGTGCAGTTTATATTTTAGATTGTGTAATCTGTACATTCATAAGATTACTCTAGAATTAATTAAAATGTGTGTACCTTCTAAATTATACAATCCAGAACTTGTTTTCAGATTCGAAAAAACGTTTCAGATTAGCCAATTCATAATGAAATGTTCTATTTTAGATTACATAATGCAAAATGTTTAACCAGATCCATCCAGGAGTAAGTTTTGGATTGTCCAATCTAGAAGATACACACATATTTCAATTAATTTCAGATTATGTAATCCGTAAGATATTTTTGTATTATAGAATTTGAAAGGTATTTCTAGATCCAAAAATATCTAATGAATTCTATAATCCATACTTTTTTTTAAATATATTTTGGATTGTAAAATCCATTACGTATTTTAATAAGGACAAAATAATCTTTTCGTCTAATGATGCTAATAGAAGTTATAGAGATGGAAGAAGAAACAACTCATTTATAATAAGGCCCGTTTATAATAAGGTGTTAGTAGGTAAACAGCTTCACAAGTAACAAATAATTACTACCAATGATAAGATTCAAACTATTAATAACTTGAGTTTTGAAGCACATGGAAATGATATTCCCACCATCGACGACTTTAAGGGGCCGTTACATTTATACAGCGTGTTTTTTATGCATGTTATTTTACAATTATAAGAAAAATATATGGTGATATTTTTAAACAATATAAATTATAGATTTAACAAATATAAAAATTACTTTGTATGATCACTCAAATTAAAACCAATATTGAATTTCAATGGATAAAAAGGAAAATACTTTTGTTGTGAAATAATGTTATTATTGACATAAAACTTGTAAACCTTACCTACACAACATAATGCTTAGGGATGAAAAAAAGGGGAACCATACTGGCCGAATCGTAGTCGGTTGAGAAAAATGCGGGGTGGTCTGTCTATTCCAATCCGTTTACTTACTTAGGTCTGTTTCGCATAACTTGTAGTTCGAGCGGGCCAAGCACAGGACGAGTTGACCCGCAGGACCCGCAAAACATAAAAATATAGAAATTTCTTTTTGTACTCCCATATTTTTTTTTCATGCAATCTCATATTTCTAGGGATGACAATACGCGGGCTTATACTACATCACCCCTCTTCCAAACCAAGTCCGCGCATCTCAAATTTTGACCAACCCTAATTTATGGCACAAGCGCCTCGAACATCCTTCTTCGATACGTCTACAACCTGCATCTTGGAAGAAAGGTGGTCTCAAAATTGTTAACATTAAGGATTTTAATTTGGCTTTGATGAGTAAGTGGATTTGGCGGTTGGGATCGGTTGAGGGAGATCTATGGAAGGAGGTATTAGATTCTAAATATGGAGGTTGGAGAAATCTGAAGGATGATAAAAGTATGTACAATGCTAGTCTGGTGGAAAGATTTGAAGAAGATTTGGAAGTGGAAAGGTGGAGTAGTAATTTTGGAGACTGTTGTAGTTGGAAAATTGGTGATGGAAAAGATATCAAATTTTGGGAAGACCAGTGGGTTGGCAACGAGCCATTGAAGACTAGGTTCCCAAGGTTGTTTTCCTTGAGTGTCGAGAAAGATTTAACGTTGGCTCATAGTGAGTTTTAGGCAGGTAATGGGTGAGAGTGGTCTCTGACGTGGAGAAGAAGTTTTTTTTACTAGGAGAAGACCCAGGTTTGTCAGCTTCTCGAGGCAGTACACGGTCTTGGAGAAAGTTGATAGGTGGGTTTGGAAAATTAATACATTTCAAGAATTCTTAGTTAACTCGGTGGGCTTCTTAGAGGTGCCTACGAGGGGGACGGGTCGATGATGTTTAATTGGTTTTGGAGGATTAAGGCTTTACCCTCTGCTCAGGTTTTGGCTTGGAGGGTTCTGGAACTACTAAGGTCGAATTACATAGACGTGAGATTGGATCAAGTGTTTTGTGTTGCTTATGTGTGGCTAAAGAGGAGGAGGTAAGTCATTTTTTTTTTGAATGTAGAATTTCCTAGATGATGTGGAATCTCTGGTATGGTTGGCTAGGCATCTCTTCGGTAGCCCCCATTCAGGCTCACTCCCATTTTTTGCAATTCTGGTTGTGTAATGCTTCGAAGTCAGTCTTATTAGGGATGAGGAATATTTGGATTGCGATTGTTAGTGAGATTTAGAGTCACAGGAATAAGATTATTTTTAAAGGCAGAGTTCTGGATTATTCCAAAATTTTCTCTTTGGCTCAATTGAAGGTTTGGTCTTAGATATCTACTAAATATTCTTTTGCTTGTTTCTATTTTTCTGACTGATGTATTAATCCTTTAGTTTGTCTTTATTCTCTTTAATAGTGCTGATGTTTGGTTTTTGACAAGGATAGTTTTGAAGCATTTGTCTGGAAGGCGTTTTGAGGTTAGGTTATGATGATTTTCACCAAGTTATCTTTGTTTATGGAAATGGGTTGGATCACCCCTGAAGTGTTTATCTTGTATATATTGTTTTATTTTTGAAAGAAAAAATTGGTTAAGGTGATACGTGGATAGACACGAACTATTTGATAAATCTAATGATCGTATCTTAAAATTAAAATTATTTTATTAACATAATTTAAAATTTCCAATTATTTTATTGATGTAATTTAAAATTTCCAATTATTTTATTAATATAATTTAAAATTTCCAAGTACATATTATAGTTATATATTTTAAATTTAATTATCTTAATTTAAAATTACTTTAACTCGACGTATGTTGAAACCAAACTAAAAGTTGTAATTAATTTGAAATATGATTCATTACAAATTTACCGAGTCTATTTTCACACTGTGAATATAAATATAATAAATGGTCTTATATTTGAAAGGTATAACAATAATTTATTGGTTTGGTAATTGTGTGTTTACTTAGGTGTAACACATATTTATGATGTTAGAAATTTCACAGAGATAAGAATATTAGAAATAATTTTTTAATATATTTAATCTCTTCTCTTAAAAAAAAGAAAAGGAAAATTATACACCAAAATCCAAGGAAGCAAAATTATCGATCACAATATTTACAGAAACGTACAAAACCATAGCCTTCTTTAATACATATTTCTTATATACTGAATGTGAAATTGACTACATAATTACATGATAGAGCAGGCATTTGGGTTTTCATCACTGAACATTTGAATGTAGCGGTCATCCACGGTGGTTTCTGACATGTTGGCGGTGTCAGCCACCTTCCTGACCATATTAGGAGGTGCCTTCTTATCATAGGCTTGAGAAACATAAGGGTTAGCCACCATAGTGTACGGAATGTATGGCCAGAGCTCAACCTTCTTCTTAGTAGATTGAGCAGCCTTAAGAACTTTCTTTGCCTCAACATATCCTGTCACCGTTGCTTTCTGCTGCTTCAAGTCCACTTCCACCGATTTAGCTCCTATTCAGTTGTTAAGTTTTCCATTATCCAAACAAGTTCATGAAGTGAAGGAGATAATTAAGGTATGATCCTAGTTTTAGGGAAGAAGAAGTACCTTTAACACCAGAAAGAACATGCTTAACCTTCCGTGCACAGCCTTCACAGTCCATTCTGATTTTCAGAGCTACAGTTTGTATTTGCTTCTTCTTCTTCTTCTTTTTGGTACTGCTGAGTAAGTCAGAGAAGTATTCCAAAGTGCCTTGTACTCCCATCTTCTGATTTTCCTTGTGACACAGCTCAAGTTGATCTATGCTTACTCTTAATTATGTAAACTCTAGGATCTATATATATACAGTGATAATTAATTAGGTGGTATTGGTAAATAATAATGCAAACCTTTGTGAGTGGGTACGTGTATATATAGTCAATAATCACCCAATCTGGCTATGTCAAATAAGAAGAAAATCTATGGCTTAAGTTGAAGTTTATTATTAAGAAAGAGTGATTTAATGTGAGAGAAAATATTAAAAATAAAAGTAGTCGTTTTTCCTTTTTGTTTCATATGGTAGGATATATATGCCGTGAGAAACAATTTGTGACCAAGTGAACACTGTCATAACAAACAGAAAGGATACGAACTAATTAATTAAGTGAAGTGATTGATATTTATGAGGAGGCCACGGTACCTTAACTCCTTGTCTGTCCAAAATGATACTTTGATAATTTTTAATCTTTATAATTTAGAATTGTATATAACTTTTGATATGATGAATTTAAAAATAAATATTATACAAAAAATAAATTTAGAATTAAATAATATAAAAAATATTAAAAGTTGAAATGCAGTATAAAAAAGGTGGGTTGTAAATACATTATTACTCTTACGTTATTCATCATCCATGTGGAGTTATGAGGTATTTTTATATAAAGACAATTAAACAATCAATAATAGAGGTTGGCCTGTCCTAGTCAATAATAGATTATATTTTGTTGAAGGATTGTTGAGTTTCATCAATGGAGTGGAATTGTAGATCCACCTCTAAAAGGTTATCTCACGTTTAAATTAATAAAAATTTAGAAAAAATATAAAAAAAATATTTAATGAGTCCGATAAGATTAAGTGAGTATATTTATAAATTTTTGGATTTAGGTTGATATTCAAACTAAATATTGGTATTTGGATGACTCATCTGTTACAACATACATTAATTTTTTTTAAGAGAATCTAAACTATTATGATAGGTCATATTTTAGTGTTAATGTTCTTATCTTCAACTCTTTTAAAATAATATTATTATGGTCAATTATTATATTTGAGTTATTGTTTATTTTAAAGTTTACAATTTCTTTATAATTTTTTTTTTAAATCTTAAAGGTTATGTATTTAAATAAAAAAATGTATTTAAATTGTCTTTTGAACTCAACTGTTAAAGGTTATATACGAGAACAATTCATATATTTTGTATTTAAATTTATACTTACCGCTTAATAAATAAAAACTAAGTTTCAATTATTAACTAAAGAAGAATTGGATCTCAATTCAATGTTCATCCAGAAGGAGTAGTTGTAATAGCTAGATAGAGATTTTACTAATTGGATTGAAAAACTCTAAAACACCATGAAACTTATTTGGCACCTATGAGAAAAAAAGAGAAGAAAAATATAGTTTATATATATATATATATATATATATATATCAGCATAGTCATTGATATATAATAGTATATAAAAAGAAATAGAAATAAATTATGATTGTTAATAGAGTATATATAAAAATGTGGGGTATCAAAATATAATAATATACTTAGTTATTAAAATTATATATAGTATATATAAATATTAATATTCTTATTAAAATAGTGGTTTTAATTTTCTAAAAATTGTAATTACTAGCCGAAATCTATAAAAAAATTATAAATTTTGTGGATCTAATTTTTTATGTAATGGGTCTCATTCACAATCTTATATATATTTTTATAAATTTCAATGAATGATGAAAAATAGGTTAGAAAGAATGTGTGAAAGATTATATTTCTGTCCCTACTGCTGAACATAATAAATAGCCTATCATCTTCCAGACAATGAAGGTGCAATGTTTGTTGAGCACATAAATTAAAACATATCAGCCATAACATAAAAGTACAAAGCTGTTTTGCCTCCAGAATCAATATTTAGTTGTATTATAAATGCATCATACATAATATTTTAGAGGGACGTGAGTTGAATGCTTGGAGGACACGAAATTTGAAAGTAATTATTCCATTAGTAAAAGATATACTGCGATGTGGGGAAGATGAAATAGTGTCCTCCGTCATAAGTTTGAAAAAATCCACCTAATATTTTGTAACCATGCATGAATAATTGAGGGTTAAAGCTTTGATAGTTGCATGGCATCAGCAGCTGACACGTTGCAGAAAGATGTCACAATCACTTGCTTGTGGAGACCCCAGTCGTTGATTTGAAAGCCACGTGGCAGCATGGTGACAACAGAGCTTCATACTCTTCATGGATTGTCCCGTAGCAATTGTCCACCTGTCAAAGAATACACTTTGGTCTGAGGGGTATGCTAAAGAGGTGCTGTGGAGACATTAAAATTATGGAGAAAGAAAGGAACACAACGCATAAACAAAGGCACAACGAATTTGGGTTTGCTACACTGTGACACATGGCTTCAATAGCAAAAGTTCTAAGTATCCATGAAAATAAACTTGGTGATAAAGGAAATCTAAAATTGGTGAATAAGACAAAATTTGTATTTAATCTAATCCCGCAAGGCAGGGAAATGAATCACTTGAGTGGTGTGGTGTTGAACTCTAGAAGATACTTGAGTAAATGCAAATCGAATTTAAGGGTCCACGCCATTCATGTAATAGACTATTGGACCCTGTTATGATTTGACACAACCAGGGTACCTAAATTTATAAATTTTATCATTTTGTTTAGGTGTGTTTTTCAGCCGTATATGCATGCACTTCAAATTTTATCTTAACAACCACCAACACTTGGATTCAATATGGTGTAATAATTGACCGGTTGTGTACGAGTGATGATCTTTTTAGGTAAATAGTAGTACAATTCAACTCAATAAGTAGATAACACGACACATATTTTAAGGCAAAAGAAGCATGTACCAGAATATCAGTTGTTCTTTTTTATGATATCTTTTACAAGACAAGATCAAGTAAATAAATTAAGCTTACTTTGGGTTCTAATTATAAGAATAAGTTAAAATAAGGTGTATTTAATATAATATTGGGCTTGTGTCAAACCCACAAAAAATCTAGCTCCTAGAAATCCTTTCCAAAACCGCCCCTTAACCTAGTTTTTAGAAGATGTAGGCTAGTTTGGGATGTTCTCTACTTTGACCTACCTTCTAGAAGGTTTCTCACAAATGACACCCTTACCCCTCTCAATTTTGCTCCCTAAGTCACTTTCTCTTATATAAAGGGTGTCTTGCCTTATGTATTTTCACATTGAATTGAAAATAGAAAAAAAACTATGTCAGAGTGTTTAGTAAGTCTTGAGTGCTCTCTTTTTGGATCTTATCTTGGGTGTTGTGCACTTCAAGTGACAACTCTTCACCATTGATCATCTTGTGTTTAGTCAGTTTTGAGTGTTCTCTTTTTTTAGTCTCCCACCACTCCAAGTAGCGTGACCACCACCATCATCCATAAGCTTTCTCTAACTTTTCATCTCTTCTTTTATTTTCTTGTTGTAAGAATATTATGTGGCACCTCACGATTATTTATCTTATTAATTGATCAATTACCATAATTATCCTATTATATTATTGGTAATTACTTGATGGACGTAATTACTATTACCATAAATAATTAGGGTTTCCCCTTGGGTGTATTATAAATAGAGAATACCAGACAACTAAAGAGACACCCTCATATTCTAACATCACACGGCCGAAACTCATTCCCTAAAGGGATTTTCGAGCCTCTCATCTCTTTGTCTCTCTACTCACATAATTCCATTCTAAGCGATACACCCTAAAGGGGAACCCGATCAAGATCATGTCTTCGTCCCTCAGCCATACGATCACGGGTCTACCAGGTATTATTTAATCATCATTATTCTCGTTTCATTATATGATTGAGGAATCCTAATCCAACATGTGGTATCAGAGCGTTTATGTTGCTTAATCGATTCTTCTTTTGTTTTCCCTAAATTTGGAAGAAACGAAGATTTTGATTCAACCTATTGATTTTCGATGTTTTTATTTTGGTATATTATTGAACCACTTATTTTCGAAAATCCACCTTGATATCATAAAAATAAATTTGAATTTTTTCGAGATCCATAATTATTTTAAGATTTTGAAAATTAAAATTTAATATGAATGTTATGTGTTCTTCATAATTTTCGTGAGTATTCTCTTATTTGGAATGGAATTAATTTTGATTCTATGTTCATCATCATTATTTGTTGTTCGTATGAATTTTCAAAAATTAGGAATAAAGAATTTTCGGAAATTAATTATTCCCTTAATTAGGAAATTTCGAAAATAATATTTTTCCTTAATTCAAATTTTCGAAATACAATTGATTCCCTTAATTAGGAATGGATTTGATTTGATTGTGTTTTCCTAAAAAAATAAAAATAAAAATTGATATCTTAGTCTCCAAGTTTTTCCTTATTTAGGATAGTATATTCTTGCCTTATTAATTTTTGGGTATTATTATTATTATTACTATTTTCGAAAATAGCAGTCGTGTCAAACTTGGAAACATATCAATCTAATTAAAATTTTGAAGACCAAATCTAAAATCAAATCCTTAATATTCCGCTACTCACCTTATCGAGTTTACGAGTAACATATTTACGCGTTTTCTTTTATTTATCGAATTAAATATGGTAAATCTCATGATACCGTAATTATGTTTAAAAAAAATACTTATTTTGTTAAACTCTTAAAATATATATATATATATATATATATATATATATATATCTATATTAAGTTTGACAAAATTAAAATTAAAATTTTTGCTTAAACTTAATAACAGGAGTCTCCCTTCTGTCCAACGATGATGGGTTATGTCTTGTTATTTGAGTCTAATTAAGCACATTCACTTACTTGTGAGTACACTTAATTATTAAATATTCACATGACATTTGCCTAAAAACACAATTATTTCTATTCTGTCCAACGATGTTTGTTGCACTTGTGTTTTGCAAACTTAATATGTGCATAAGCTTAAATGTTCACTTCTGTCCAAAGATGATGTGTCACATTCTTATTGCACATACCTTACTTATAATTGTTCATTATGCTTAAATAATTGGTAATTAACCAAAGTGAAAGCTGATTATTTAAGTAGAACCTAATCTAGTCTATTATTTTAATGTTATAATAGATTTTATCACACCTTCATTATCATAATGGTTCTTACTTATGTCCGCTTTAGATCTAAGTTTCCCTATGTCACTCTAACTTTTTCCTTAGCCTAAGTATCTTAATTCGTCGTCTAACCAACCCCTAATATGGAAATTGAGACCTTGACTGGTGAAAATCAGTGAAGGTTTCCTAGTCCACTTCATTATGACTTCTCTTCCTTCTGCGTTTGAAGCCTTCAAAGTCAACTATAATACTCAGAAGGACAAATGGTCCATGAGTGAGTTGATTGCTATGACTGTTCAAGAAGAAGAGCGCCTAAAGCTGGAGAAACCAGATGTTGCTTACCTCGTGGCTACTGAATCAAAGAAGCGGAAGGGCAAATTCTATTGAAAAGGAATCTAATAAGGTCCCTAAAACTGATGCAAGTGCACCCTCCAGCTCTAACAAATCCACTAGCAAGTCCTACTGCAAGTTCTGCCGCAAGGTAGGATATAAGCAATCTAAGTGCTCAAGCTTTAAGGAGTGACTAGCTAAGAAAGGTAATCATCTAAATATGATAATTGAGTCCTTTAATTTAAATGTTCCAACTAATACTTGGTGGTTTGACTTTGGTTCTATGGTTCATGTGACCAATTCAATCCAGGGATTCCTTACAATCCGGAAGCTGGAAAGAAACCAAAGAACACTTAAGATGGGGAATGGACAAGAACTATTTGTCGAAGTTGTGGGAACCTTAGAATTACTTATGAAAACTGTAAAATGTATTAAACTTTTTGATACCTTATATATTCCCGAAATTACTCAGAATCTTGTATCAGGACCAAAGTTAGACATTGATGGTTTTTATGTTTCCCATGGTCATGACAAACTTACTATTTCTTTAAATTCTCAATTGTTTTGGTACTGGTTTTCTGGATAACGGTCTCTATAAGTTAGAACTAGATGATAGCTTCTCCAAATCTTTGTTATCATATAATATTAATGAGAACTTAACAAAGACCAAGAGAAAACGAGACTTAGAAACTTCATCCATGTTGTGGCATCAACGTTTAGGCCATATTTCACGAGATCGCTTATCTCGACTTGTGAAGGATGAAGTCTTACCATCTCTCGATTTCACTGATTTTGGAACATGTGTCAAATGCCTCAAAGGCAAAATGACATCCACGACTAAGAAAGGTGCCACTAGGAGATCAAAATTATTAGAACTTATTCATACTGACATTAGTGGCCCTTACAGCATCGTTCGAATAACAGGACATAATTCATTTATCACTTTTATAGATGATTATTCTCGTTACATGTACTTGTATCTCATTAAGGAAAAATCTGAATCACTTACAACTTTTAAAGATTATAAAACTGAAGTTGAAAAACAACTTGATCTTCAAATAAAAGTTGTGCGATCAGATAGAGGAGGTGAATACTATGGTAGACATACTGATTTGGGACAAGCCCCTGGTCCATTTTATGAGTTTTGTAAAAGCCAGGGGGATTGTGAACTAATACACCATGCCCGGTACTCCTCAACAAAATGGTGTTGCTGAAAGGAGAAACAAGACCCTAATGAACATGGTGCGTAGTATGTTAGCCAACTCCAATTTGCCCTTATTCCTCTGGACCGAGGCATTAAAAGTAGCAGTTCATATACTCAATAGAGTTCCTTCCAAATCTGTCCCTAAAACTCCTTATGAACTTTGGACTGGAAGAAAATCGAGTCTTAGATATATGAAAGTATGGGGCTGCCTTGCTGAAGCTAAAGTTTATAACCCTTTCTTAAAGAAGCTTGACATGAAAACAGTAACTTGTCACTTCATCGGGTATCCCGATCACTCAAAGGGTTATAGATTTTATTGTCCTTCCCATGTCACCCGCATTGTAGAAACCAAGCATGCTCATTTCCTAGAGGATTTCAAGATCAGTGGGAGCAGTGACAATCCTTACCTGGATTTACTAGAAGTACAAGAGGCGGGGGGAGATCTACATCGACTACTAATTTGCCTTTGATCACTCCTCTTGTACCCACTCCGCGCGTCACTGCACCACCTACTCCACGCTCAGAACCTGATGCTACTCTGAATCCATCCGAGAATGAAGACACCCTGAACGACAAACATCAGTACAATGCAGAACCCGCTAATCAGCTCAGGAGGTCATCTAGAACTAAAACTGCTACTAATTTTGATGATTATGTAACCTACCTGACTGAAGCAGAAATGGATGCCGGAAGGTATACTGATCCTACCTCTTATAATGAAGCCATTACTAGTGATCAGTCTTCTGAATGGAATAATGCCATGCTCGATGAGCTTGACTCCATGAAGAAAAACAATGTTTGGGATCTAGTAGAATTACCCAACGGAGTAAAACCCGTAGGATCTAAATGGGTGTTCAAAACCAAGCTAGATCAGAATGGAAACATTGAACGCTTCAAAACAAGATTGGTTGCAAAAGGGTTCACTCAGAAAGAGGGAATTGATTATCAAGAGACCTTTTCACCTGTCTCTCGAAAAGATTCCTTAAGGATCGTAATGGCCATCGTAGCTCACTTTGATCTAGAGCTACATCAGATGGACGTCAAGACCGCTTTCCTTAACGGCGACTTGTATGAAGACGTGTACATGCAACAACCAGAAGGTTTTAAACCTGAAGGTCAAGAACACCTAGTCTGCAAGCTGAAGAAATCCATTTACGAGCTGAAGCATGCCTCACGGTAGTTGTACATAAAGTTTGATGAAGTTATGAAGAAACAAGGTTTCCTTAAGAATCAAGTGGATCAATGCACCTACCTCAATATGAGTGGGAGCAACTTTACTATACTTGTCCTTTACGTAGATGACATTCTATTGACAAGTAATAGTATAGACATGTTGCATGAGTCAAAGCGCATACTTTCGCATAATTTTGACATGAAGGATCTCGGAGAGGCCGCTTATGTTATTGGCATCGAAATATACCGAGATAGAGCTAAGGGGATTTTGGGATTATCCCAAAGGGCCTACCTTGACCGTGTCCTCACTCGTTATAACATGCAACATTGCTCTCCTTCTGTGGCTCTAGTAATTAAGGGAGATGTTTTCGGTTCTTTTCAATGTCCGAAAACAAAGGCTGAAAAAGAGCAAATGGCGATGATACCTTATGCATTTGTAGTTGGAAGCATTATGTATGCTCAAGTCTGTACTCGTCCGGATATCGCGTACATTGCTGGAATGCTAGGCCGGTATCAATCTAATCCTAGTCTAGATCACTGGAAAGAAGCTAAGAAAGTACTTCGATATCTACAAGGCACAAAAGACTATAAGTTGACCTATAGGAGAAGTGACAGTTTAGAAGTGGTGGGTTATTCTGACTCTGATTTTGCAAAATGCAAAGATGACAAGAAATCCACTTCTGGGTATATCTTTATGTTAGCAGGCGGGCCTATCTCATGGAAGAGTCATAAGCAGCAATTAACAACAACCTCAACAATGATGGCAGAATATGTTGCAGTGTACAATGCAACTTGTCATGGAATGTTGTTGCGAAATCTTATCGCTGGACTCAAAGTCATTAACTCCATTTCCAGGCCATTGAAGCTTTATTTTGATAACTCAGCTGCCGTTAGTTTTTCGAACAATAACAGTTCGAGTGGCGCTGGATTATATCTTGATACAAAGTACTTGTTCGTACGTGAGCGAGTTGAGGAAAATAAGCTTTGTGTTGAGTATATTAGTACGAAAAATATGCTTGCGGATCCGATGACTAAAGGTCTCCCACCTAAAGTATTCGAAGAACATGTTTCGAAGATGGGATTATCTAAAGACCTTATTTAGCATATTTGTACTTACTTATGTTTAATAAAATTTCCTCATTTACCTTGATTTGTGTGTCCTTAAATATGTTTATGCATGCCTAAATATACATAGACACTAACTGTACAAATCAAAGTCTAAAGGGCTTACTTATCAATTGATCCTAAAATTTACTTAAGTTTTAAATTTGTATTGTAGTATGATTAATGAGGGTCTTGAGTTGAATACTGATTCAAAGGCTGTATTTCTCTGCTACAATTACAGTTTAGGACTAAAATGAGTATTGAAATCTGGCCAGACTTATCTAATGCTCATAATAAATAATCCTTTGGCCAAGTGGGAGAATGTAAGAATATTATGTGGCACCTCACGATTATTTATCTTATTAATTGATCAATTACCATAATTATCCTATTATATTATTGGTAATTACTTGATGGACGTAATTACTATTACCATAAATAATTAGGGTTTCCCCTTGGGTGTATAAATAGATATTACCAGACAACTAAAGAGACACCCTCATATTCTAACATCACACGGCCGAAACTCATTCCCTAAAGGGATTTTCGAGCCTCTCATCTCTTTGTCTCTCTACTCACATAATTCCATTCTAAGCGATACACCCTAAAGGGAAACCCGATCAAGATCATGTCTTCGTCCCTCGGCCATACGATCACGGGTCTACCAGGTATTATTTAATCATCTTTATTCTCGTTTCATTATATGATTGAGGAATCCTAATCCAACACTTGTACCATTTCCATTCCTTTTTATGTTCTTGTGTTCTTCCTCTCCTATTCGGTTTTCATCTTGTTTCTTTTCATTATATACTCTTTAATTTCACATCTCATCATCATCAATACCATATAATTGTATTTTCTCTTTACCTTCTATAAGAGAACATTCACATTTACTTAATCACTTGGTTAAATTTGTGTCCCGTGCCAATCTTCTCTGAATTTCTCACCGTATTCTTTTTAAATAAAAAAAACTCGTAAATAAAGTGAAAACCATAAATGTAGAATCCTAAAATCAACTTACATCAAATAATTAGAGACTTAAAGCATTAACAAACACGATATATTATTTATACGTTTGATTAATATTGTGTGGCTTCTGTCGTGCATTGATAACTAATTGGATGGGCTTAAAGTAGTGAGGTCTAGATAATTTAAATAGTAATAATAAAATAATGAAAGTTTAGTTTTTAATTTGTTTAGTTATAAAATACTTTTACAATACTTAAATATGATATTAAACTTTAGTATAAAACTACTTTTAAAATTTGTTATTTATTACTTTTATGATATTTTAAAAATATTATGTTATTTATATATGTTTTTATAGGAACCATAAATAACATAGTTCCTTTTTTTTTATATTACGGAGATGTCTTCATCTTCTAACTATTAAATATGGTTATTTAGGGGACTAGATGGACGATGTATCTATAAAAGATATTTTGGTGTCGAATCACCATAAGATATGCATAAAAAATGAATATATTTGAATATGATATACATGTATAATGCTAATTTATTTACAAAGTTTTATGGGTTTTATTTGGGTGAACATGTATTATTAGTGATTTCTATAAACTCGTGGGTTTCAGTCACACATTTTTCGACTACAGTCTTCTAAATAATTTATCAGGTAAAAATTCAATCACTATTGATTAGAAGAGCAATTTTCCCAATTCATCATCGATTAGCATGTGTGTTTAGTTTTTTTTTTTTAAAGAAAACTTTCACATTTACTTAACAACATTATATATAATAACTTTTACATAAATTACAAATTTTATTTTACTTCATTTTATTGAACTCATTTCTTACTCTGTTATGATATTACTTTGCATTTATTTTTACCGATTAAATTACCATTAAACTAAAAATAATAACGAAACAGTTCTTGAGTTTAATAATCAGGCCAATTTTAAAACATAGAAGAATGAGTTCGGTGTATCCATAGCTTAAACCATTCACACTCCAATTTTCATCCCAAAGCCAAGACAGGAACATTATCATCCCACCAGTTTGTGATTACTCAAATTTATATAAAAGTCAAATAAGGAAATTACTCTTCTCCTAAGTGGCAAGCTGAAGAGAGCAACAAATTCATTTGTTCTGCGGAGTAACTCATTTATATATTCTTAAGTTTAAGGTTGAAGAGAACAACAAATTTAAAGCATAGTTGATAATGACCAAGACAGCATAGTTGATAATGACCAAGACAAAAACACGGAAGAACAAAAATATAAATAGGAGAATTAAAAGTTATGATTTAATTTAATCATAAATTAAAAATATAAATAAAAACAATTAGTCAAACTAATTTAAATTATTAATTTTATCATTCAGATTTCATTTGATGAACCACCCAAATCTATCTATCCATTTTTTTACAAACAATAATAAACAATGCCAGAATTTAAACCTAATACCATACATATTTGAAGGGTAGAGATATATTAGAAGGGTATTTCTCTTTGCACACTTGCATTTTTTTCCTATACTCTATTATTTTTTAAATACTCAAATTATTCTTGATAGTTTTGGGTGGATCCAGAAGAAAGAGTGTTCGGTAAGTAAAATGTGTGTATGGAAGACAAAAAAATAATTCCAAAAAGTCTAGAACACATTTTTTTTATTTTTAAAATAACAAATTTGAAATTTATAACACTACAATAAAAACATCAAATAGAAATTATTTTTTAGATTCTAACATAATTAGTTGAAATAGTAACTAAATTAGAGACCATTTTAGAAGGTAAAAACAAAATTGGTTTCTAAATTAATTTCTATTATTATTAAATAGTTTTTAAATTGGTATCTAATTAGCGACCAAAGTTTTAACTACCAATTATTTAGTTTCTAAATTTGGTCTCTAAAACCTTGCTAATTAGATACCAATTTAGAAACTATTTAACAATAATAAAAACTAATTTAGAAACCAATTTTTTTAAAATATGATCCATGAAAATTATTCCAAAATGGCAGATTGTTCTTTCCAGTAACAGATTACGAACTTTCATTTCTGGAAACATGTTATAAACGTTGTGTTTTGGTTCTTAAAATCTTTCATTAATTTTGTTAATTCACATGTTATTGGGGTGCAATTAGAAATATATAGTGGTGCAACAAGAAACACCCACCCATATTAGAATAACTTATCCTTCTAGCAACTCTCCCACTTATGAAGAGAAAGAATTAAAATTTTAAACTAAAACATTGCAAAATGTAGCTAAGGGATGGGTCAACCCAGCACATTATTAAGAATTCTTCAAACAAAAAAATGTGAAGCCACCACACCAATCATTACCTGCTACATCAACTTGCTCTTTGAAAGAGAGAAAAAATTGACTGATAAAATTATAAAAGATTGGAAAACAAATGTGTGCAATGATCAGTAAATTAAAAACGAAAATAAAATCATCTTATTGATTGCCAGAAGAATCAAACAGTAAAGTCATTAAATAAATAAAAGAAATATTTAAAACATTTAATAAAATAAAAATAATAGTAACTTAATTAAAAATATCATTAAATTTATTTGTGGTTCTATAATGTATACTTTAGACCTGTAGAATTCTAATTATAAATTTTAGTTTTTAATTTTTTAAAATTAAATAATTTATTATTATTTATGTATCATTTAATTTAATCGTTAACTGAAAATACTACCGTATGAATCTTTATAATATGACATTTAAAATATGTGTAAATTATACTGTTATCAAATAAAAAAAAATAATTATATATATATATATATATAAAGTTTAGTCCGCGACAAGTTTGAGTGTTTATTCTAACATCTCATCAAATTGCTATTTGCACCATATCAATTAAGTGAAATGTTCAAAATATCTTATTTAATTTGTTAATATTTTGGAAAGTTTTTTCATAACATATTATGAAAATTTTATTCTAAACAAACACATTTCAAAGAGTACTCGAAAAGTTTATTCTAAAAATTATATTTTAGAAAATTTTTTGCAGAAATATATTTCATGAATTTCAAACAGTATGTGCCAGAAATATCTGGATAGTATGTTCAAGAAATATTCTGAGAAAGGAATTTGGAAGTTATTTTTAAAAAGGATAAAATAGTCTTTTCAAAAATTAGTGGACGTGCAGGGAGAAATTTGTTAGGGTGCAGAAAGAAACACCCGTCAGGTTGCTAGTACATGGGCTGACAGACATTGAAGCCCAATTTCTTAGGTTCTTTTATATTAATGTAAAGAACCACTCTATTGAAAAAAATAATACGAAGAATTCATCAAAATTCCGTAACTAAATCTTAATAAATATTAAAGAAATAATGAAAGCAATAATTTTAAATTCTTTTATACAAAAAATTTACAGAAAAATATTTTTATATTCTAATGAATTATTATAATTTTGATACTAGTGAAATTAGCCTCAAAATTTACTAAAAATATTTCAGAATTTTCTGTTTAATTTTGAAATATATTTTATAATAGTTTAATATTAAAATGATTATAATAAAATAAGTTTATTTTATTTGGAAATAATGAGATATAATAGAAAGCATTAAATCAAACTCATAATGTCAAATCACAAGACAACATTTCGTAAAACCATTAACATAGAAAATAGATTTTATGAAGCGGTTTCTTTAGAGAATTTCTTAAAACATAATGATTATATATTTACTCAAAATAATTTTGAGGTGTATTGAAAATTATAGTAAGAATAAAATGATAATTTTTTAAAAACATAAAATAAGAAAAAACTTACAAACAAATAAATTAAATAATTAAGATAGACACATGAATTTAATTATATATTTAAAGGAATATTTAAGGTAAAGACATAATTTGATATAAGTCATTAAGTAAGCCAAATTTATAAATTTAATAAATTTTTCATAAAATTGATAAATTTCCAAAATACAATATTTGTTAAAAAGAAAACAATTAACGTAGTTCCTTGTTTAATAATTAGTTAGGCACCATTATTAAAAATGATATGATACATTTATGTAATTAAATGTGAAACAAACATTTTAGCTTAATGAGAAGAAAAGTATTACATATGTATATTTATGCAATTTTTTTACTCAAAATTTATTTCCCTGTTGTATCAGTTATTTAATTTATTATTTTTACTTTTTCTTTTCCGCGTTGACCCTAAAATGGGATGTACCACTAACATATTTATATAATTTACCAAATATTAAACAATTCAGATAAGTTTGTCTTTAATAGTTAATGATTGTTTTCATTAATTTATTATCTATGATAAATTTTAAGTTTCTTCATGATGTAGTTGTACATATTTTTCAGGAAACAGATATTGTAAATAGTAATCAATGAAATCTTTAACACAAATATAGACAACAAAACCTATTAAAAGAAATAATTAAAATAAATAATAAATAAATTAATAATTTAAATAAATTAATGAATTTTCAAATACATAAAAACTTAAAAAAGGAGTGTTGTTGAGTGCATAAAGATCAAATAAAAAGGGACAAACTATCAATATATCAGTTAAATATTTTACAACAGATTCACTAAGGTCTCTCATATTAAAAATAGAAAATGGTAGGTTATTACTCAATTTCATAGCTAATAAAATAACCAAAAAAAATGATATGATAAAATATATTAAATGAATTTTGAATATATAAATTTGGTCAGGTCTTAAATATTTGGCCCTGCTGAAACTTAAAATATCTGAAGAATTTAATAACATTTTTAACATATTCTGTTCCAATTCATTTAACCCTATTCTGTGTTTGTCATCCAATTGTTTGAAGTGGGAAGTTGGACACTGACAAAGGCAGACAAACATAACCCAACCTGGCTTCATGTCATGCACATTAGCTGTCACTGCTTTCAATTACCTTCCCTTCCCCAAAACCTCATTCCACTTCCTCTCCCTTTCATTCAATGCCAAACCCTAAACCCTTCTATTTCTTCCTTAATCATCCCTATATATACCTTCAAAACCATATTCAAACCCCACTCTTCACTTTCTCTTTCTCAATAATTGCTTTTCTAACATCCTTCTCATCACCATCACCAACACCAACACATGACCTCCAACTATGGTGATGACTACATTGGCTCTGAGAGCTGCAACATTGACCTCCGCAACGACACTGTCCTCCACCACTGTGAGCTATCAAAAAGAAACACTGTTCTTGGCTCTAAGAGCAGCAGCAAAAGAAGGGAGAAGAGAGAGTTGCCGCCCCCTATACCCCACATGGATATCGTGTTGAGGAGACACTACACCAGCGATGGAAGATTGATCTTAGAGGAAGAAAAGGTGAAGCATCACGAGTGCTTTAGAACGCACAGAGCCAATGGTCGTCTCACAATGCATCTTGTTCCCCTCCATCACCAAGCAAGCAAGGAAGAAGCAGCAGCAGCAGCAGCACCTCCTACTCCACTTCAGATTAGTACTGATGATGCAAATGGTATTATACAATTAGGTTAAGAACCACCATTGCAGTATAACAGTTCAGGGTTAATTCATTTCCCTTTTATTTATTTTTTGCTATTTTTTTTTATGTTACATGCAGCAGTGCAGGAGCTAGTTCCTCAGTTTTGGTCACAATAATCTTTTTTTTTATCAGCTGTCATAGTAGTTCTGTTCCTTATTTCTGATTATTAGATTATTAGATTATCCTTTTATTTGTCGTGTATTAAAACAAGGGTTCTGCAATAAAAATATAAATTAATTTATATTTCTTACCATTATAAAAAATTAAAGTAACTAATTTTGCAGATTTTGTGTTTTTGATTTGAAATAGCTATATTATCATGAAGGATTCATGTTTGGGATTTTGACCAGTTTTATCATTGGCTTTATCAAGAATCCAACGATAATACCACAGGTAGAGTTAAAGTAGTTTAGATATTTATAAAGAAACTAAAGATACTTTATTAAAAAAGGGAGCATATATACCACCTAATATTTAATCTTGCCACAAAGAATAAAGGAAGACCAAGAAACACAGTTCATCCACCTGTCCAATTTTGAAAATTAATTACTATTTCTATTTAATCAACTCTCATAAAATGGCTACATTTACATAGGTTAAATGTAAAATTAGTTAACAATATTTTTTTAATTTGTTTGCCAGAAAAATAGTCTTTAATTAAAAAAAAAATGTTATGATATTTTATATTTTTCAAAATCCGTTTTAGTTTTTCTATTTTAATATAATTTTAACTGACTTACTTATTTTATATTTTTTTTAAACAATATAAATTTATGTGTTATTATACTTTTTTTCTTTTATTAGAATTATTTTTTCTCTCTCCGTAGTAAATCAAAGATATAATTAAAAGAATGATAGATAACAAAATTTTATTAAAAACTGACCATTAAAAGGGAGCGGGGGAGTGTATTTATTTAGTTTCTAACTGTAATTGTTATTCAAAAATATTTCTTAAATTTAAAAATTATGATATATTTTATTCAGTTTCATGCTTAACTTTCAATATTATTATATATATTATGACGTATGATAGTATTTATAAATGAAAGTTTAGCTTTTTAATAGTTTTGAATTTATAACTAAACATTGTATTGTTTTTGGTTTAATAATGCTTAATTACATTATAATAAAAGTTTGAACATTATTTGATTGACAAATTTGACAAGAATTTCAACTACAAATAGATCTTTAAATTAGTACTTTCGCTGTTCTTCCATGATCAGTTTTTAAACCAGTAATATATATTAGAAGAAAAACTATATAAAAAATATGTTTACGAATTTAGTTTTTAATGGAGTATAATATCGTTGTATATATTATTTATGTAATCAATTTTTCCTGGTGCAATAAAACTGTTATATTTTTATATTTTTTAGTAGAAAATAATAATGTTAAAAGTTTTTATTAACTTCAGATTATTATTAACTTTTTAAATATTAAATTAATTATTAAATATTTTATTAATAATTAAAATAGTAAAAAAAAATTACATTAAATTAGTTAAATAGGACGATGTAAGAATAATTAAACATTAAAAAATATATTAAAATATCAAGGATAAAAAATAAATGAAAAAAACTAAAAATTTTAAATTTAAAAGTTGACTAAAGACTTAAACTTATAAGTTAATGAAATAAATTTGTCTATAAAACTAGTTAAATAATTATACAATATATGTTCATGCCAAAGATCCTAATTTTAACCACTATTCATATTTAGCAGTTGTAATATTTTAACTATAAAAAGTATCTTATTTAGAATAGTGTTAGAATAATGTTATATATATTTTATGGTTAAAATTTATTTAATTTAAAATATTTAGTATACCTATCATAAAGAAGATAAATTATGGAAGTGTGAAGTTTAAATGAAAATGAGTCATAATTTTTCACATCTTGGATCAGTGTTATAAGAAAATCTGAAAGATATATCTTATATAAAATTTTGTGTTTGTATTTTGAAAACTGAATTAGAAATAAAAAAAAAGGGCATTCAAAGAGAAGTCAACTTGAAATGGAGTTTGAATTTTCCAAGATTTCAGTGAGTGAAGAAGAGTGAGTGGTAGTTGTTAAAAGTATTGCATTGCATGATGAAAGAGGAGTGAGAAGGATGAATAAGATAAGAGCTAATGATGGTGGCTCTTCTCCATCCGTGAATTCTTAGTTGTAGTACAGCTAGGTAATATCTCTACTCCTACTAATCTATCTCATTCATTGGTCATTTGGATTTGCATGATGCAAACTTCTATGCACTGCAGTAACTTTAAATTAAAATCTCACTACCTCATAACATCTCTTTAGATACATCACACAAAACAATTTAATCTTCTCCACACATTGTTAAAAACACATAATCAATAACCTTATTCACATTTCTAATCTTTTTTCTTATTTATATTTTTTTTCTAACATTTGTTTGGATGAGAAAAAGTAACACCTACTCTGGTTAAATATTTTTATATTTTTATATTTTAGGTGAAATTCTTTTTTATTTCTGTTTAATCTTTAAATCTCATATGTATTTGTAATAAGAAAATCATTAAAATAAGTTATTCTTAAATTATTTTATATTTTTTCCAACAATGAATTAATTAAATAAATAAAGGGAACACTTTAGGGGTGTTCCTAACCCGTATACAAAGAGCTCCTACTGAGATTACCTATAAAAAAACAGAACCATAAAGCTATAAAGATGTCTTTCACCAACCCTTACATCCCCACAACCAACTTCAAGCCACAAACAAAGAGAAAACTCTTAGTTTGTTGTCTACCTTCAAAATCCACCAAGCGTGCCACTAACGCTCATACACTACCAATAAATTTGGTTGGAAACTATCTCCTATGTGACCTGCTTTAAGACAACACACTAAAACAAGGAATAAAAAATAGCAAAGCATGTGTGCTTTGCTGTGAAAATCCATAATCTCTCTACTGAATGATCTAACAAACAATTTTTTCGTGGCCTATATCTATTCCAGTCATTCTTCATGGTTCGTCCTTATAATACTCAGTTCCCACAAGGTTAACTTCAACAAATTTTAAAGTTTGTATAAATAACGTAAGCTTTGGGCCACTGACTGAACTTTTCCTTCAATCTTCATCATATTGGGTGTCATAACCTTGCCCACATAAGCTTCGTCAATCTGTCCCCAGCCAGCAGCATAACCAAACCAAGAATACCAACCTTTGACCTATGTTCTTCTAATGCTTCATCCTGCACCAAAAATCAGTGCTTCTTTCCTTTGAGCCTACACCTTTCCTTTGTCATGTGTTCTTCTAGTGATTCAACCTGCACCAAATAACATTACCTTCCAAACCTTTCAACTAATTCAACTTACAATACATACCCATGACATTAATCAAAGAATAAAACATTTGACAGATTTTACAATAAAACCAACAAACCATGTATTTAATTGATAAAACAGTGATTATACCTAACTACATTTATTTTGTTGCTATGTTAATACATGTTGAAGGGGATAAAATCCAGTCAGAGAAGGAAAACTTAACTTTTCTTACTTTATGTTTCATCCACACCCATGATTGTACTTGTGCCATAGTAAAGATTTCCTCTGCATCTATCTTTGCTTGATTAAAAATAACCTTGTTTCTATGCTTCCAAATGCACAAAACCACTGAGACCCATAGACTTCTCCATAAACTGTTGCCTTCTTGGTTAAAACATATACAATAAAATTGTTCAAAATGATGAATCAATTCATTGAGATTTACCGAGCTAATTCCTAACCAATTAAAGCACATATTTCATACCTTGGTTGATACATCACATGTAACAAGAATGTGTGAAGTTGACTCATCCTCCCTTCCACATAATACGCATAGAGTATCCCCCAATATCACACCCCTTTTATGCAAATTCATCTTAGTTGCTATCCTATCTGATAGGGCCCTCCACACATAAAACTGAGTTGATGGCATAACCTTTAATTTCCAAAGATATTCAAATACCACCGGTACCCCCCCAAAAGTATGATTAATTAACTTATTGTAAGCAGATTTTACCGAGAAAGTGTATGATGGATGATCATTCCATAACCTTTTGTCCTCTTTGATTGAGCATAGTGACACTTGTGATATGTTTTCCATAAAATCCTCTAACATAGTTCTTTCCCACTCAAACCATTCTCTTCTCCAGCTAAATTTCCACTCACACCCCTATGTAGACCAATTTCCAAAATTCCCAATAGTCTTGTCTTTAATATCAGAGTTATTATATATTCTTTCATACCTTCCTTTGAGTTGACCATTGGCTAGCCACTCATCTTCCCAGAATTTGATCTTGTCCCCAGATCCAAGTTGTCAGACCATATTTGAATTGATCCAATTGTCCCCTTGGTCTGAAATGCTGACTTTGGATAAATCATTCCACCATCTAGATTTATACCTAATTCGATTCTATGTAAATGAGTTTGTCATGCTCCACAATCCATACTTCGATTCAAGAACATCCTTCCAAAGGCCCTTCTCAGCGAACCCCATTCTCCATATCTATTTTTCCAAGAGTGCCTTATTGAATAAATCAATACATCTAATACCTAACCCTCCATCCTCTTTCGCTTTACAAATGTTCTCCAAACTAGTCCAGGCTATTTTCCTCCCTTCTGCTCCCCATCCCCACAGGAATTTCCTCTGTAATTTTATGATCTCCTTACTCACTCCAACCGGGACTTTAAAAAATGATAGAAAGAATAGAGGTATGGCATTGATGACAGATTTTATAAGACAAACTCTTCCCGCAAAGGAAAGATTCCTCCCCTTCCATACCGAGAGTTTCTTTCTTATCTTAGATAACACTGGTTCCCAGAAGGAGCACCTAGCCTGATTACCGCTAATAGGTAGACCTAAGTATGTGAATGGTATATCCATTAGACTGCAATGAAGTATCTCCGAGTACATTTTTACCTCATACCTGTCTACTCCAATTGCTCCAATTTTACTTTTGTGGAAGTTTACTCTAAGACCATAGCTTAATTCGAAACATCTTAACATAGCCTTGATGCACAAGATATTCTGTACATTTGATTCGCATATGAAAAGGGTGTCATCATCAAATTGTAGTAGATTCACCTCCACCTTTTTGTCCCCGACTTTTAACCCTGAGAATAATTTTTTTCTTGTCGCTTGTTTTACTAGTCCAGCCAAGCCTTGTGCAACAATCAGGAACAAAAATGGTGCCATCGGATCCCCCTGTCTGAAGCCTCTAGACGGTTTGAATTCCTTTGTCGAGCTACCATTTACCAATATCGATATAGTAGTTGATTCAAGGCATGCTCTAATCCACTGTATCCATTTTCCACAAAATCCTAATCTTTTCATCTTGTACAGTAGAAACTCCCAACTCACCGAGTCGTAAGCCTTTTCAAAGTCAAGTTTTACAACCACCCCGCTTTTCCTTCTTTTTTTCAAATCATCCATAACTTCATTTACAACAAGGACATTATCTAATAAACCTCTATTAGATAAAAAAAAGTCGATTGTGATCCATCTATCACCTTCTCAATAACTTTTTTAATCCTTCCAGACAACACTTTTGTCAGGATCTTGTAAAAACATCCTACAAGTGAGATGGGTCTATACTCTTCAAGAGATTGAGGATTCTTAGACTTTGGGATCAAAGTTATGAATGAAGCATTACATCCCTTTGGGATCTTCCCCTCGCTGTGAAAATGTTTTACTGCTCCCATCACGTCCTTTTCTAACAAACCCCAATACTTTTTAATAAAGCTGAACGTTACTCCGTCTGGACCAGGGCTTTTACTACTGTCACAATTCCAGATAGCATCCTTAATTTCTTTATCTTCAAAAGGATCAGTCAAGAACTTGTTGTCAGATTCTATTAATTCCTTAAATTCCACATTATCCAACCTAACACCAATATCCTCGACAACTGACATCTTTTTCTTGTAGAATTCTTTAACCAATTCCTTCACTGTATTTGGGTCTTCCACCCATTTATCAGAGTTATGGCAATGTATTCCTTTGATCTCGTTCCTCATCCTCCTTGATGGCATTTTCATGTGTTCTTCTTGAATCAAAGTAGAAAATAAGGTGCGGAAGCAATGGGTGAGATGATCAAGACCCTCCTAGGAGTTGTGTTGGCCTTGTAGGTGCATGATGAGTATGGTGTTTGAGTGGTTCGGCCAGCTCAAGGGAGAAGGTGAAAGGATTGAAGTTTAGAGCCTAGATTTCTAGGAGAAGTAAAGCTTGTGCACAAAAATGGCAGCATAACCTTACTCAATTAAACTTGAAAAATACAATGAGATAGCCTTCCTATTTATAGGCTATCTTGGACGTAAATGTTAAGCTGAATTCTAAGGAAAAGAAAACCAAAATTAAATCTAAATTCTAAGCCATGTGCCATGTGCAATGACCGGCCACACAACCCTAGATTCTAGAATGTTTCCATCCAAAAGTGCTTTCTACACTATCCTATCTACTAAGTACCCCTAATGGGCCTTCATGTACCAATTACAAAGGTCTTCTCTTCCCAAAACCGTAGCTTTGACCCATGTGTATGTGAAGCTAGACGGTCTAGAAGGAATCCTCATCATGGCCTAGACGCTCCTTATGTAGCCGCTCCTCATCATGGCCTAGACGCTCCTCTTCATGGGCTAGACGCTCCTTTTTGAGTCTAGACGCTCCTCATCATAGGCTAGACGCTCCTCTTCATGGGCTAGACGCTCCTTTTTTAGTCTAGACGCTCCTCATCATAGGCTAGACCGTCTAGTCTTGGAGGCTTGGCTTTCATCGTGTGGTGAGCTTGGGCCCTCCTCCATCACTCCTCCACTTAATTTACGCATGATAGAATTTAGAATTAGAATCCCCTTTCTTAAACCATAATGCTCTTGACTTTTGTTGTAGTAAGGATTCATTCCTCATATTGATATCTTGTAATTGGCTCAAAAAGTTATCTTCGTTCTCTGATCTTGTTTTCGTCTAGTTCGTCTTCAACATCTCTCATATCAAGCTCTTGTATTTTATTTAAAATTTCCACTTTGATCTTATCTGTATACCTGAAAACATCTTTGTTCCACCCTTGATAAGTGTCTAATTTCAGTAATATTTCATATTAAAATATAGGCACTTATGAGGATTTATTGCTAATTTACATATAAAATAATCCCTAATTTATGAATTTATACCTTTTTACATTTTTTATGATCTTTATTTGAATAAGAGTATTTTATTCCCAAATTTGGTGTTAATTGCAGATTTCTAAGGAAGATTGGAGATTTGGATTAAAGATGAATGATTTGAGCTAAAAAGATAAAGATAGA